>NC_080719.1:16647500-16742500 GCF_019097595.1 Hemibagrus wyckioides
AGAGAGAGAGAGAGAGAGAGAGAGAGAGAGAGAGAGAGAGTCAGACAGACAGAGAAACAGAGAAACAGAGACAGAGAGAGAGAGAGTCAGACAGACAGAGAAACAGATACAGAGACAGATAGAGAGAGAGAGAGAGAGAGACAGACAGAAAGACAGATAGAGAGCGAGAGAGAGAGAGAGAGACAGATACAGATAGATAGATAGATAGATAGATAGATAGATAGATAGATAGATAGACAGCGAGAGAGAGAGAGAGACAGAGACAGAGAAAGATAGAAAGACAGATAGATAGAGAGCGACAGAGAAAGAGAGAGAGAACTGTACACAGACATAATGAAGGACTGTAAAAATTCGGTTCGTGTACTGAGTCCAGAGTAGATATTCACATAAAGTGACCGGTCAGTGTTGACATTAATAATATCCGCCTCATTTCTGTGTGAAGTTTATTCTAAACATGGCTCGAGTTGTAAAGGTAACCGACACCCCCCCCCCAACACACACACACACACCCCCACCCCTGCTCCGGCTCTCACCGCCTCGGAGCTGAAAGGTTGGGAGTCTGCAGACACAAACGCTGCGATTGTCTTCAGCTCGGCCACATGAACACTGCAATTCAATGAAAATGGCAGTAAAACGGCGTGTCTTAACGTCTGCACCGGCGGTAAAAATAAGAAAATAAATAAATAACGTGTTAGGACGCGTGAAAACGTTATTGCTCTGCTACAGACATGTCATAAAGCTGTAGTGATATGCGGCTAGTTTTAGTTTAGCTAGCAAAAAAGAAAAAGAAATACACACACAAACACACACACAGTGTCCCGCTTAGCCGTAACGTTAACGACTACAAGGAAAAAGGCTCAGTGCACTAATCATAACACAAGGCCAATGTGTAATTAGACAAGCTTAGTTGTTTCTTATTTTAATCGCATTCCGATTAAACTCCGTCCGCGGTCTCGCACCCACATGTGAAAGGGAAAGCTAAAGGCTAGCTTTGTTACCGAGTTGAACAGAGAGCCTGCATTATCTTATATTTTGTGCGCAAGGGAAACTGATCTCTGCTCGGCTGCTCGCATGAACAACAGAAACGCCACCGACCTGCTTTATTCTCACACAAACAACCAGCACGGCGAATCCCACTGCAAAAGAACGAAATACAGACGTGTTTTAATTTAAGATTTGCATTTGCTACTTACTCGTTTTTCTCCATTTGCATGCTATTTGGGTGTCTCCTGGTTGATCGTTAAATCCCCTCTCTTCTCCTCTGCACTTGCGCTCCCCTCCCCCTGCAATGAGACTAATGAAAGACATCATGCGCCCTGCAGGGACAATCACACTCTCCGGACCTGTGCAAGCTCTGGAAACCCCCTGCATTACCCTTTACACTCATAAAATGGATTTAATTCTCTGATACGAGTGAAAAGAAGAGTGGTTTCATTTGCAGCTTTGCAGGAAATCTGGACAGAGGTTTAGATTTAGATGCCCAAGAAGCAAGCCAGAGGTGACAGGGGCAAGGAAAAATGTACTCAGATGACAGGAGGAGGAAAGTTTGAAAGGAACCAAAATGGGAGTCCATCCTCTCCTAGGTGACACCAGCTCCTTGGGATTATAAAGCAGTGCCCTCCTGCACTGTAAAGTCAAACAGAACTCTTCAGGTTCTCCATATGTGAAGTAAACTAAACAGCACTGAGTGTTTCACAAGAGTGAAGGCTACAAGAAGCAGCCAGATGAAAGAAAGAAATAAAGTGTGGGAAGAGATTATTAGAAATAATCCAACAATCGGACTGTGTTTTAAAAGTGCTTTTTATTGTGTGAGAACAATATGAAGCATATTATATATATCTATAATTATACACAGATCAGGCATAACATTATGAGCAGTCAGAGGTGAAGTGGATATCACTGATTATCTCCTCATCATGGCACCTGTTAGTGGGTGGGATATATTAGGCAGCAAGTGAACATTTTGTCCTCAAAGTTGATGCGTTAGAAACAGGAAAAAAGGGCAAGCGTAAGGATTTGAGCGAGTTTGACAAGAGCCAGATTGTGATGGCTAGACGACTGGATCTCCAAAACTGCAGCTCTTGTGGGGTGTTCCCGGTCTGCAGTGGTCAGTATCTATCAAAAGTGGTCCAAGGAAGGAACAGTGCTGAACCGGTGACAGGGTCATGGGCTGCCAAGGCTCACTGATGCACGTGGGGAGTGAAGGCTGGCCCGTGTGATCCGATCCAACAGACAAGCTACTGTTGCTCAAATTGCTGAATAAGACAATGCTGGTTCTGATAGAACTGGAAACATAAGGTATCTATAAGGCTTAGTGTAACTAGCTATAACTGCCCAGATCTTTTGTTTTCCCTTTGCTGTCAAAATTATATTTTCTAAATCATTTATGACAATGGTACATGATTTGGTCCAGCCTTTAATCTTACCTTCAAATCATAATGCACAGATCTGAACAGAAGGTAAACCCCATGCTCAGGATTGTACCTGGGACCCAGGAGCTGAGGCAGCAGTGCCAACCTGCCATGCCATTAACAATATGCTTTGTGTAATATACTGTGATCATTATTATTACTATTATTATTATTATTATTACTATTATTATAACACAATAGTATTCACATAGATTATAGAACACTAACATTATCCAGCCGAGGTCACATGTAACCATGGATGTACTCGAATTGGATATGTGATTGAATGTATAATACATGGGCTGAAGTTCTTGCTTTTTCATAAAATAACACATTAGCCTTCAAATATATTATCTTACACTTAAGAGAAAGATATCCAACTGGAATAAGCACCATGTAATTGTCTCTGGACTAAATGTTGACCACTACTGGGCCCTTAAATAAAGATTTTAATTCTCAATGCATTGTTCTTCTCATCCATTTATGCTTGAATACTGCCTCACTTGGATCATTAGAAAAATAAGCATTTATTTATCGCAACAAGAAGCTGAAATTGCATACAATACAAATGTCTGTCCATCTTACAGGTTCAGACAAACTAGCAGAATACAGTGGATAGTGACCATTACACTCACTATTCTAAAGCCCATACCCAGATCACAACACACACACAATCAATCAATGCATTTAATTAACTTTAAGTTAAATTAGCTTTAGTATATTCACTAGAGCAGTTATATTGCATGTGCAAATAAATAAGTGTTTTTAATGTGTCTGATTTAAGTGAAAAGTGAAACCTAAAACCTAAATTATTTGAATACTCCAAACATCATGTTGCAAGATGAGTCAGCAGCTACACATCAGCTGCGTCAGTGCTTGATAATCTGCATGTATTACACACCATGAAACGTTTCTGTTCTCTGTTTAAGAGCAGAGGAAAACAGAGATGTCTGGGTGAGTAAGATGACCCAATAAAGATGGAGAAAACCAGCTGCAGGATGAATCAGGTTTGTTTAATAATGTGTTGGTTGATCATTTTTTTAAGAAGACAGCAAGAATGGCTTTAAAATGGAGCTAAAATCCCTTGGTGTTGTACATTGCTTATGGGATATTTAATGGCATCATGAATCATTTGGTGTCTCAAAATAAAGGAAACGTTCAACATGTAATAGTACATTCGCTGTTAACTTCTGAAGTCTTTCTGCTTTTAGTGCCACCTTTAGGTAGGGTCTGACTAGACACATACAGCAATAATACACCCACTGTACAACCCTTACATCTATTGTTCTAGTCCTTCTTGAAATGGAAATGTTTGTAGGATAGATCATCCAGAACAAGCCACTGATGTCTGAAATAGATCAGAGCCACAGCACACACAATGCCACAGCCTGCTACAGCTGGAGTCTTTTAAAGGTCTTGGTATAAATGTAACATCAAATTAATGCTTAAGATTTGCACAAAATTATAACCTCTGCTGCTAAAAATATTTTTTTTTGCCCTCGCCTGCATTTTACCCTGCCTAATGAACTGGGATTGGGTGATATTTCAGCAGACACTATGAAATAGTGGCAAACTGTCTTTGAATATGAACTCTTATCCAGTCATATAGCTGAAGATGATGAAACAGCAGCTTTTCACAGAATAGTGTAGCTTTTAACCATTTACAGTTACATTTAATGTTGCAAAACTGTTGTCATTTACTTACATTAAACAGGCTGCTTTTGGATCTTAAAATTAATAATACAAAAATGAGTCATCGTATGTTATAGAGAAACTGGACAAAGCAGTCCTGAAGACTTTTGTGTAGCAGAAAACATACTGACAAAGTACTCACACTGGCACCTCTTTCCATAAATATTACATAAATGTTTCTGTACAGACGCCTACACGCTATCAAGTCCTATGAATTAGATGTAAGCATAGACACAGTAACATTAAACCAATAGCACTTTTAGGAAAAACAGATTTGCATCACAACTGTCAGAGCTTTTTATAGAAAGTTGCTCCATGCCTTCTGACTAATCAGGCTGAAGAATTTATACCAAAACATATGCTTAACAAAAATGTAAACTAAAAGCAAATTCTTAATTGACAAATAAGGCACAGTGGCTATATGCTATAAAGCACATATGCTGTGTATTATACACTGAAAAGACTTTAAACCACTGAGAGGTGAAGTGAATAACATTGAATATATTGTTTCAGTGGCACCAATCAAGAAGTGGGATATATTCAGCAGCAAGTGAAAAGGCACTTCTTAATGTTGATGTGTTGATGTGTCGATATGGGCCAAATTGTGCTGTCCAGATGACTGGGTCAGTTCATCTCCAAAATGGCACCAGTAAGCAGTGGTTATTACCTACCAAACATGGTCCATGGGAGGACAACCTGTAAACTGGTGACAGGGCCCAAGGAGGCTACTGTAGCACAAATAACTGAAAAGGCTCATGCTGACTATGTTAGAATGGTGTCAGACATCAGAAGCAGAGGGTTTTTGGAGCTTGTTGCATATACAGAAGGTCTGTATCCCGGTTAAAGTGCCCCCTGGATAATGTGGCAGTGGAAGAAGGTAACCTGTTCTGGTGAATCACAGTTCCATTTACGTGACATATGAGAGATTGCACCAGGATGCACTATGGGAAGAGAGCAAGTCAGCAGAGGCAGTGTGATGCTGTGGGCAATGTCCTGCCGGGAAACTTAAGGTCCTGGCATTCATCTGGGTGTAACTTTGAAACACATCACCTACCTAAACATTGTGTTGCTGACCAAGTACATTCTTTATGGCAACAGTATTCCCTAATGGCACCGAGTTCAAGTTTGTTTGTTTTTTAATTCAGCAGATCTCAATCTGAACAAGCGTGTGGGATGTGCTGGACACACAAGTCAGCCCCACCTCACAATTTACAGGACTTAAAGGATCTTTTATTGGAGCTAAATACCACACCACACCTTCAAAGATCGTGTGGAGTCCATGCCATGATGGGTCAGTGAGGTTTTGCAGCAAAAGGGGGATCTACACAATATTAGGGCAGCGGTTTTAATGTTATTGCTGATTAATGAATAAAAATTAGGTATGAAACCTTATACAAAACCAGTCACCATTAATGATTTAGAATTTCCCTTTCTTCCCTTTTGCTGAGGAAGCAGTAAGGGCTTTCAAAATAACAATACGCCTTCTATTACATGTTTTTATTTATTTAACTTTTTATAAGGTATACAAGATTCAAACCCAGACATTGAAAAAAATGTAGAATTTTGTTATTAAAAATGGCACATTTATTGCTACATTACTGTTATATACAGGACAGAATCTTAATACCTACTTATATTTATATATTTATATTTTTATATATATATATATATTTATAAAAACAAGAGACAGAAGTAAGAGACTGAAAAGACACACACACACACGCAGGCACGCAGACCCACACACACACCCACACCAGGAGGCACTCTGAAGCCACAACAGCAGTATTCTGTATTGTTCATGTCCCCTATTCAAAGTGTTGGAATAACAGTGGTGTATTAGTATTAAAAAAAAATGTCAGGCAGGACGTTTTGCTTCAGATACAACAGTTGTTATTAAATGCTGCATTTTGAAAAGCTGGAACAGTTCCCATAAAAATAGAAATTGCCACAGGACATGCATGTTCATGCTTGACAAGAACTCTGAAATTTAGTTTTGTGTGAAATCTTTATAGTCGTTGCAAACAAATTTAAAAAGGAGAAAAATCCAAATAATTTATCCTCCAGTCTGTAATGTCTCACTTGTGTAATTGAACCAGCAAACAAACATTTTTTTTAATGTTTCTGGATGTCATGTAAATGCAGTGATGGACTTCAAGCTAATGTTGGCAACAAAAGCAAAGCCATACAGATAAAAAAAAAAAAAAATCCTGCTTTTCATTTCTCTCAGGGTTGTAAAAAAAGAAAACATGAAACCAAACGCTAATGTGTGTGCTCATTGCTAGAGTCCTACAATATGCCATTTCTTAAGTGTTTGGCTGGTGGTGGAAAATACTGCTAACAGTCTAGTGTTTAAACAATCCTCAGAATGGAAGATCCTTCTCCCGTAGTTTGACATGCTTTCCCAATCATGAGTACTTGGCAACAGACACCAACAGAAAGAAATAGGAGAGGGGGGGGGTTACACAAGTAAACAAAACAAAACAAAAAAACCCCACAAGCGTCAGATTATTGACAAAATCACACATACCTAATCAGAAATGTAGAAATTTATGGAACAGTTGATTCATTTCTCTCTCTCTCTCTCTTTTTTTTTCCTGAAAAATGAAATGTCAGTCGAGAGACTTTTAGCCATACATTTACTTTGAGCACTTCAGAACATTTTAAAGATAAATGAAGAATAATAATTTCAGAAGAAAAATAAATTTAGGCACTAATAAGGCACCAAATACGACTGCCTTGAGAATGAGAAGGCCACATTGAAAATATTCCAAAGGTCAATTATGCATTCCTCCCTCAGTAATCAATATGCAATTCCTATAATCTCTATCTCGAAAACAGATATTTAACAGTGTCCACAGCAGACAGGATTGTAGACGTATTATGAATTAACACTGTATTATCTTACATACGTTAAACCATCCATGTAAATCACACAAGATATAAAAAAAAAAATAAAAATGTTTTTAATCAGAAATGGATAGATTATATACTGTCATATGAAATAATAGAAGTGAACTGGCAGTATTCGGACGTACAGCAAATAAGGAGTAGGATCTATATTTGAGTGTACATTCAAAACCAGTTGCATAATGGGTTCAAAACTGAAACGAGAGCTGGGCAATAGTCGCTTAATAAATTTGATAAAAATTCAGTATGAAGGGAATTGTAATTACAGACAGTGACATAACTGCGTTACCTGCCTTCCCTAACCAAAAGGAAAGATATTTTTTCATCCATCAGTAACAATGTTTTGACACAACAGGCTTCCTAGAACGCTCAAACATCAGAATCAATTCAATCCTTTACCTGTTTTTGTGACAGAGCTAAATGAAGCCTAAACACAGCAACATAGAGAGTAAATGTTACGCATACAGACGCTGTCCATGGTCAGTGGAGCGCAGCTGAACAGAATGGACTAGAAATGGACATTACGCATATAATCCACAGCCGTTCTGAAACGCACTTCTCCAGTCATTTCATCATACCCTGCCCTACTCGCTCTCTCTCTCTCTCGAACAATATAGATTTCTACACTTCAAATTAATAATGAATTTTTTTTTTTATTATTTATAAATCTACAATGTATATACTAACAAAATATATATTTTTATATATATATGTTCTTACATTTTGCTCAAGTTGAAATAATATCCTTTATGCATGTGTGAGGTGGACACAATGAGGTTTCAGTGTTTTGGCAAAAAAACAGTCGATGAGAGCATACATGCCTGTTTTCAGAAAAATGCTTCGAACTGGTGTTTTAGGAAGGACAAGAGAACAATGAGAGATGTGCTGGAGTATTTACTCTCTGTGAATCAGAGTATCTTCAGCTAGAACAGCATACTTACTAAGCTGACGACAGGATAGCCCTGAAATAATGTAATTGTACACTCTTACACTGCTGGGCATCAGGGCTTCGTTCTGGGTTTATACAGGAGACAAGATAACTGGAAACAAGCAGGAATGCTGAGACTCACACATACCACACGCTGGTGAATTTACTTAGAAATGTACCAAATACTTTCAACTGGGGTGTTTACAGACACCTTTTCAGAGCTCCCGTGAGCTTTGTGTTTGCTCCGACTGGCAGAACGGTGACTGATCACAGTCCGACGCTTTAAAAAAAAGTGTTAATCGAAAAAGAAAAATCTCAGCTTTGATTGAAACCATTCGTTTCACAAGAGTCTGATGACTTTAGCTGGTCTGTGAGCTTTCTCCCTTTAAATACAGACCTAGGGGCATGTTGGGAAATGCAGTCCCCAAAAGCACCACAGGTTCTCTCCCACTTTACATGGGTTTGGTTACACAACACATGTAAGACTGTACCTTTAAGCAGGGAATGCCAAGCTACATAAAAACATTGCTCATTTACAAGCAACTCCCAAACAGATTTGTTCCACACAAGTAAGCAATTTGCTTCAGTGTCTCTTATAAAAATGTAACAATTATTTAGGCACAAATCCTTGATTATATTTTGACATTTGTAAGTTCTTCCCCCCTCATACTCTCAGCTGTGGGGTAAATTGTCCTCGGTAGATACGATATATCTATCCCTGTGTTCCATCAGTTCATGGAAGCAGAAAAATACAAAAAAAAAGGAGGAAAATAAAATACACAGAGTTCTTCACATTTACGCTGGTAATCACAATCAGGAGTGCAGCAAAATGGGTTGTCAGTTTGGCAGTACACTTGTGTTTCTGGACGTGTGAAGATGCACCTCTTACATTTCATGGACGATACACTTTCCAAGTCAACATGTGTGAAAACACACTCACGCGCACACACACACACACACATACTTTGAAGAGGATGAAGGAAGAGATAAAAAAGGCCACTTCTTCCATGAGCCACTGATCTGCAAAACAAGTCACATTTGCATTGGTTTAGATATAACTTATCAGTCTACACAAACCCTGAGCATTTTCTAAGAGAATAATCACCAGGATATGAAAACCGAACAGCCGAACATGTAATATGAATGAAAAAAAAAAAATCTATCCATCGATCAGCTTGAAGCTCTTTAGACCTACCATCATATATGACCGACAGAACTGTGTCCATCTCCTCCCAGAGTAGGGTGAGGGCCTGGCAGCTGCATTGGAGAGTCACCCACTACTCCAGACACTTTTTCTTCCTCCCGTCGTTTCAGACATGCTGCCTTCGGGTTTAGATTGCGCTCTGGAAGGGGGAAAACAAGAGAAAGCAGAATATATAAGCGGGGCTTTGTTGTTAACTGTAATTGTAATATTAACCAACCACAGGAAGCATCAGTATGGAAAACTGCACTCTAACAAGACTCTGAATAAGCCTATTTCCTTTTCTTTGTTGAAATTAATTGCCAAAAAAACAAATCCCAAATCATTCACAACAACCCATCACATATCTATAGCCATCGCCAAATCATGCAACTTTCATTGATTTAACTGAACCATATTTTCCTACAATTTTCTTGCAAGAAAACCCAATCCCATACATCTTCCATGCAATATACAGATTGATGGGCAAGGCTTCTAAACTAAATATTACCTAAGAGATTAAAATATATTAGGGCATAACACAGACACAAGGATTTTGCAGCTGACATGATCCAATAATGCCAAGCATTCGGAAGAAAGACAGTAATCACTTGAAGAGGGACGTATTTTAGCCAGCACTGACCCCGCACTTGCTGCTCCAGATTGAGGATGACGTTGACGGCCTGGTGAAGGATGAGCAGTTTGGTCTGTGGTTTGTCCGTGCTCAGGTGTAGTTGACACATGCGGCCCAGCTCTTTAAATGCCTCGTTGATGTCTCGGACACGCAATCTCTCACGCGCGTTGTTGGCTACACGCCGCTCTTTCTCCCGTTCCATCTTCACCTCAGCTGGCAGATCTTCATCATCCTCGTCATCTTTACTATAAAAAGGTGAGGAAAATGAGGTAAAGTTCAAAAACTGTGTGCATGTTAAAAAAAAAATTGTGCTATAGGTCAGGCTTCAGTGATTTTCTTTACTTAATGAAAATGAATTCATCAAGACATGTTTAGAAGTTTCCTTCTACAGTATTACACAGGAGCTGCAAGGCTAATATCACTAACAAGATTTAATCGAACAGATCTTCCTCTAAAGACATGGTGTTGCTCAGAGGTGCTGTGTGGACAAAAACAGTTCTCTAAAATCTGAATTTGGAAGATAAAATATAGACTATCATGAGTATCATCTGACACAATTCTGTTTACGAACTTTGGGCAACACTTGTTTACTAAGTTTCTTGCTCGTGTTGCGTGATGCCAAAATATTCAAGATGGCTGCTACTGCTCTTCGGCAATAAACCTTAATCCATTCTTAACTGATAACTATATATATAATAAAGCATATAAGCAAGCATATTAGAAATGATTGAAGTATTTAAGATTGCTTAAATAGTGCCTGATGTGGTTTGTGATAAGTGAGAGATAATTTAAACATGCAGCTTGTACTAAACTGACACTAGTAGCTATATATAGTTAGCCTTGCAGCTCTAAAACAGCTTTGGTCAAAAGATGTGGCATTTTTTTAAATAATTAAAGCAGTGGTTCAGTCAAAAACATACAAACAAACAAACAGCACAAACATTTTGTATGTGTGTGAGAAAGAGTGCATTCCACGTCACTTAAACTGACACTATATAGTTCTGTCTTAATGGCTATCCATGAATAGTATTAAACACACGATAATCAGTGTGTCTAATTTGACCAATACAAATCATTAAACTTTATTGACTTCATAAGACAATCTGTACCAACAGCATCAAAGATTCATCATTGGGGAACTGACAAATATATGTATGTTCTATACAATACAAAGGTTTCGATCAAGAAAAACATTCGACTGTTTGATCCTAAAGCGTCTCAGCAGTGCATTCTATAGGGGGAGATAGACTTACTCTTCTCCCTGGTCTGAAACACTTGAATGGACCTGGAGGGAAAACGCCTCCTTTCTGAAAACAATGTGAGAGTTGGGGAGGGGAGGGAAAAAGACCATGAGAGGGAGCAGTGTGCCTGGGATAAGCCCAGACACTTTGAATACAGACTCTGCCCTTTGTTCAAGAGCATGAGCACATTAACCAGTAAATACAACATTACACACAGTTCGCTGGAAGGGCGTGATTTAAACAGTCACATTTCCAGCCATGCAAGATGTGGAAGGCACACCTAGGACTCAATTTATGTCAAAGAATTGGTTACTAAAATCATAACAATCTCATACCTTGTTCTGTTGCGAGACACTTTGGGGTCCTTCTTTTCCTCTTCAGACTTATCTGCAATGGAAGAGTTCTCATCGTCTTCTCGGTCTTCCCTCTTAATATCGGAGCTGTTTGAAGAGTGTGTGGCTACGCCTCCTGGCAAACCTGCAGGCAGAGAACAAGCATAAACACACAAGCAAACCACAACCATACATCTCTCTGCACATCTGAAGGTCATTTGGTTAGATCTGGTTGGTACGGACTAGTGAAGCCCTCTGGTGCTCCTGCAGGCTGTGGGGTGCTCGAGGCGTGGGATGTTGGTAATAGGCTGCTGCTGGGAGGGAGGCATGCAGGGTCATCGTGGTGGCTTCCACCCTGAAAAACACAGGTCAATACAGAGAAAGGTTACTAAACATGTAAATATATTTCAATATATACTTTTATATAGACAGTATACAAATTACCACTATTAAGGTTTAACTAAACCCAGTTGACCAGGGGAACTAAAAGAACTCAATAATAACTATCAAAAATATCATAATGATAAGTTGTGGTTTGCAATGCTGTGACTAAATTAAATAAATAATATAACTGAACCCCAGGCAAAGATTCACAGAACCCTAGGGGTGTCATGGTCAGATTTTTTTTTTTTTTTTTTTAAATCTACCATTCTTAATCTGTCTAATAGCCAAATGTTAAAATTAAGCTAATATTTTGCCCAAACCAGAATGAATACACTTTGATTTCAGAGTGACACAAACTCAGGGTAATCTGGCGATTAGTGCCGATGCCAGAATGACTCCCTGTTAATCCAGGTGCTTGGTGAACTCACCATAGCGGGATGTCTGTTGCCCAGAGCCAGCCCAGCACCAGGGAAGCCCTGGCCAAGGCTTCCCAGGGATCCATTATGAACAGACGAGGACACAGCACCCAGCAGACTGTGAACCTCTGAATGGGCCCCACCAAGGCTTGCGCCTGGGCCCTGACCCACCGCATGACTGCGCAGCACATGGATGGCCTCCTCTAGATGGTCCTCCATTTTATTTTGCTGTTAAAGTAAAGCGGAAACATAAGCAGGACAAAGACACTAAGACGAGACAAAATTCTTTTTTTTCCTACTGTTCTAATTACTAATTATAATATAATATATATTATAACATTCTAATTAGTAATTACTGTACTAATTACTAACTAAGGCTAATTACTTTAGTGTTTAATATCTGCTTATTTTATAAGGCTCAAGAACGTGTCATGACACTCACAAGTGCATGTAGTCCACCTTCATAGCTAGGTGAGAGAGCTGTCTGGCTAGCAGATCTTGGCCACTGAGAAGCACCTATTGGACATAACGTCAACGTGAATCAAACATGGAATATATTAAAAACTGGCATGCAGTACCGAATCAGGAACGACAGAGGGCGCTCCAAGGACGTGTTTGGCGAAGGAGAAGCTCATTTGCAGTCTAGGCATGTGCTCACAAACACCGCAGCAGGAAAGTGAGGTTTTAATATATGCCTTTCTTCTATTATCACTTTCATATTGATATTTCATATAGTATAAAACAAGTTAATTTAGAGATTCATTTCGAGAACTGATATGAACTGGCCATATGACCAACACAGTATTGTAAGTGCAGGCAGGGTTTAGGAAAAATGTTGCATGTGACATACCTGCAATGCCCTGGGGTGAGCCGACTGGCGTGGAGGGTGTGGAGGGGAAATTGTTGCTATTGTGGTCTGAAGGGTAGATCTGTGATAAGTGAACATACTGTGAGTACACTCGGTTATTTTCATTAAACCTACACAAGTTTGAATGAAAGGGCATATAAGATGAGGGGATAGTATGGGCAATATCATCCAACACAATTAGTCATTATACTTTAAATACTCTAGTAGTGAAACCAGTACATAATCAGTTTTAAACACAGCCAGAGGGGCCGAAACTAATGAGTCCCCACTCACCGAGGCTAGGGCTTTTCCAATCTCATCACCTGAGCTGCCTGTAGCTGAACTTCTACTGACTGTAAGAAGGGGGGGGGGGAACAAGAATTAATCACTAACCTTTAAAAACACCAAATCGCATCAGGTAGGCTTTAAATATATTTTCGATTACAAATTTATATAAGATTTACCAGGAATATTAAACCCAATTTAAAGTGCCCCTAAATGGGCGAAAATGGGATTTTTCCATAACTGTTTTGAATTTAGTTCATTAACAAAGTGCTAAATTATTATTATTATTTTTTTTTTTTTAATACAGAGACCTTTCTCTAAACATTTGGGAAAAATTATTACACGAGTTTAAGCTTGTGATTTCACAAAACAGATTTAGTGGCTCAGGAGCAAACACTTCCCACATGCAAATGATTAAAGGAAGATATAATACCCAGAAGCTTTTAGCCACAGCACCTACCAAATTAGCTAATGTTAGAGATGAACAAAATGTTGGTATACTTTGCCAGATGTCTCGGGCAATGAAAATATATTAAACCATTTATTCTTCTCTATGCTCAGGAGAACGCTACAGCTCAAAGCAAACCATTTAATGCTATCCTTCTTAATATACATCCACTTAAAAAAAGTCATACCAATGACAGCTTCATATGTCAAATTAGAATCTTTAGGCAGGTGAAAAAGGCAAGAGTAAAATTTGCGGCTTAAACCAAAGACACATGAATGGTTTCACACCCATAATGCTGTCAGCTCCGTTAATGGACGACGTGTGGTTGTAGGCTCCGGAGCCTGAATGGAAGCCGTTGACGTCAGCGCCGTGAAGAGGGTAGTTTTGTGGAGAAAGAGGCAGCGGCTGGCGCTTCTGGAACGACATGATCACATCGCATATAAAGCCTGGGGTCACTCAGTAGTAACAGATCAATAGCAATGCCTCGTTAGTCTATAACAACACTGAACAAGAAAATTAATGCAATTAGTAGTATCAGAATAATACCTATGGAATTACTACATTTGGAAAACTGGTGCTTTCATGAAAACCAGTATATACTGGAAATACTGTTGATTCTTTATCATATATGAAAAAATGATTAACTTTATTATCCAGATTCTCTTGGAAAATGCAAATGATTATTTAATTCAGCCAGCAATCACAGAACAAAAGCATGAAACAAAACTGCTTGCTTTAATGGCGCAGGATGAGCAGGGTAATGGACCAGAGAGAGACTCACCATCCTGTCCTGTGGATTGATGGCAGTGAAGGAACCTGGCTGGCTGATGTGGGGCGAGTTGCCCAGCATGGCCGAATAGCCCGACTGGCCCAGAGGCCCAGAAGACGCCCAGGGATCAGAGGAAGGGTGCAGACCCTCTATTAGTAGGAGAGTACAAATACAGTTTTATATTTACACAACTACATTGAATACAATGAAAAAGCACCTTTTTTTTTAAGCACGCTACTGAAAAATGGTACACGTGAACCCAGTCCATGTTGCTGAAACACACCTTGCATGTAAAAAGAGCCGGGGTACACGGGACCCGTTTTGGAGCCTGGATATCCAGCACCGTCTCGAGGATACTCATCACCGGACGTGGAGGCATACACCTGGCCCAAAATAAAAACCACATACTGAAGCAACAAAACTGCATCTGCGCTTAAGGGAACAATCGAATAATGACCTAAACAGCAATATCTGCACAGCTGTGCATGCTTCAGCTATTCAGCACTCGAGAGGACCGAAAAAGGGCCCAAAGAGTTTGTCAAGTGCTCTCACGTCTATTTATTTTCTTTATTAATTTATATATTGGGCAAATGACGTGTGCAAGTGTTTCCACAGAGCTCCCTCAGATAAAGTGACAGGGACTAGGAACACAGCATGCTGGGAAAGGTGCCACAGCCATGTCGCGGCACAGTCTGTGCATCCTCTTGCTCTCTCCCGTGAGCCAAAAGCAGGAGAGGGTGGGCGCGTACAAAAGGGCATCTCTAAAAGCATCATCCAGATCAAGTCAAGCACCCTCGGGATGTATTGCTCTACAGGATCGAGCAAAGCATTCTTCGTGTCTGTGGCACACATTTAAAGTGGCATCTCTTTTTTTTTCCCCTCAACTGGCCAGATTAAATAAATCGAAATAACGAATAAAAGGATTACGGATCAATGTAGCAGAACCCGAAAGCACTGGCAGTTTGGGGAAAAAACCATTTTCAGATTCATTTTCCAGCTCAAGATGCTGATTTGTATTTCTTCAGTACATCTCGCGCAAACAACCACATGCCGCCACATATCACGCTCGGCTACATAATGGGCCACCGTATACTCTTGCCATGTATGATTTGTATAAAACTCTGTGCACAGGCGAATACCGGGGGGAAAGTAGTTTGGAGCCCAGTGGAGAATTGACAAATCCAGCAAACTGATATTTCTCTTTTTCCTGTAATTTGATTTAACCGGGAGAAGTGGGAAGGGAACGGAGAGATGCACTTCTAATTACAGAGCCATCTGCCTGCTCCTGGAGCCTGTCCAACTCCACAGGCAGCTGGGCTGAAGAGAAGAGAGGAGAGGGAGGGAGGGAGGGAGGGAGGGTAGAGAGGGAGGGAAGGAAGGAGAAGAGAGGAGTAAGGGGGGAGGTGGTGAGAAGTGACAAGGGGAGAGGTCTTGCAGAAGGAGGGGAGGGAAGTGGAAAAAAATAGACTGGCTGGTCACATGGTAGCTAGAGATGAGAGCCTGCGAAGACGAAATGAGATGCAGCCTTTGCCACCCAAAAAAGTCTTTTCTTTTAGGTGTTGTTAGAAAGCAATACATAAGACTAACACCTAGCATAAATTAGACTAATAAAGCCTTTGATTTTAGAGCAATTCAGAGTAAGAAAGAAAAAAAAATATGCGATATAAGACAAAGGACAATGCGTCACAACGTGGAACCTTCAAACATAAAGCTAAAAAAGCCACATAATGTACGGAAAGCCTTAGAAAAGTCAGTGCAGGCTTTCAGGCAGTAAAGGAAAGTGGCCCATGTAGCTGGAGGAGTGGGTGTTGGGCAACAGGAAGTTACCTAGCAGACAGAACCTTACCACTGCAGCACAGAACAGGAGCTCGACAAAAAAAAAAAAAAAAAAAAAAAAGGGAGGGGGTGCAACTCAGGATCATCAGCTATTAATCTGAGCAAAGACAGGTTAGTGAGACAAAGAGGGAGAAGAAAACGAAAGGAACAAATAAATGGGGCACAGAAGGGGGACTCACTTCTGGTACCAGTGTGCAGAGGGAAGGACATTGTCGTGTGGTCAGGTTTAGGTCGATGGGAGGCTAGTGCGAGGGGTGGGGGAGGGGTGCGTTATGTGCGTCTGGAGGGCACGTGGTAAGCTCATTTGGCTTCGGACCAAGACAAAACAATTACTCTTTGAATGGGCCTAACATTATTAGCAAACAACACCGAAGCCTGAAACCGTATAAAATTCTGCCCTTCAGTAAAGCTGCATGAAAGGAATCCTTCACCAAATACCTTGTTCTAAGACATTCCACCATTTCCTGTTTGTGCAACATGTCCAAAACTGTTGGATGTGTATTTCTATAGCAGTGACTTTGTTTAAATATGTTTCTTCACAACATGGACGTTTTCCACCCAGAGTGTGCCAGCAGTCTCTGGCAAAAAGTCTTATTTACTAATCTTGGCCAACATATACGTCAAATGCAGACGACTGCTGGGAATCCTAGAAGCCTTTGGACTTTATAATATTAATACTGCACTCATTCCCCAGTCACCTGGACCAGCCGTTTTTTTTTTTTGTTTTTTTTTCCCCTCAGCATTTCCCAAATTAGCTGAAGCATGTTCACAGCTTATGGAACACAGCTGTGTGACGGCCCTGCTATATTTTGCACATATTCATGGATTCAGACTCCACAAAGAGAAGAAAGCTGTAGCCATGCACCAGCACAGAACATTTTTTTTTTTTTTACTGTGGATTCGAGTCTTTGTTACAGTGCAATTGCATGACTCCTGTCACAAAACTACTGATGCTGAACTTGCTTACTGAGACCTGCAGGGGGAAGGGGGATCTAGAAGCAGCTTAGATGCCTGTACTTACAGAAGACGGCAGTCCTGGTGGCTTCCTAATCTTTTTCGGCTGGGTGTCTGAAAAAAAAAATAAGGTCACAAAGCTGTCGGATGAATCTTCACACAAAGCTACGTGTCCAAGAGCTCGCTACATTTATATTTCTCTTACCGATGTTTCCATCTGGTGGGCGTCTCCGGGGGTTGTTGGAGAATGTGGGGTAAAACTGAGAGCCAGACTTCAAGCCTGAGGGAGACATGGCATCAGCATTGGCCATCACAATGTCTGAAGGCAGGAACCCTTGCTACACAGACAGAAAGAAGCAGACCACAGAGAAATATTTATTTTACTCTTGGTCAACCACGTAAAAGCAAAGTTCAGAACAGAGAGAGCGTTCAAGTGTCAGGGTGAATATTTTCCCCCCGTAATAGCATCCTTTTCTCCATCGTACCTGGGTACTGAATGAAGAGTAAGGTCCCCTTTCATTCTTTCCTATAAGCAAAAAAAAATAAATAAACAAATTAATAAATAAAATTCTTTGACAGTGACTAAAACACACAGCGGGTTAATAATTTATTTCATTATATAATTATTGTTAAGATACATGTTTTAACAAAGTCAGCAAATGAAGCAAACCACTTAATTCTTTCTTCAAAAAAAAAAGAACAGCGAAGCGGATGGAAGTTATGAGTCTGCCCCTCCCCCGAAAGTAGGGGTCTTGCTCAGCTACAAAGAGGCACTGTTGGTCAAACCTCAAGGGAGAATTTCTGCCTCAGCGGCCTCAGCATCACACAGACAGAAACACATGTAGAGAGACACAAAGACGCTCAAAAGAAAAAAGTAAAACCTCACCGCCAATCCCAGAGCTGAGGAATGGGGAAGACAGCCCATCATGCTCACCGTAGTGTGTGCCCTCGCTGTAACTCTGTATATAAAAAAAAAATCAAAAAGTTAACTTCTATCTGCATTTTTTAAAAAGAATTACAATATCCTTTATTTATTTATTTTTTCCAAAACAACAGTGCCTCTTCCTTACCCGTCCATGGTTGAACGAAGGGCTGCCCTGCTCCCCAGCAGCCCAGGGACTGGAACCACTGCGCTCATCCAATCCTGCAATACACAGGATGCCAGGAAAGTTAGTGACAGACGGTAAAGAGAAGCTCAACAGATTCAAGTAGAGGGGGGGAAAAAAAACATTCAGTTCCTTCTGTGCTTATTCACATGGGCTTTTTTTGACATTTGGTTTGTGAATCTCTGATTACAAGAGCTGCAGCCTCAAAGGCTGAAGTTATAGGGATCTCTTCTTGGGGCATTACACAGCTCTAATGAGCTAACCCATGTCATTCAGCAGGGATTAATATCCAGCACTATGAAAAGAGTGGCCGTTCATTAGGAGATCATTAGAATGAAGAAATTATGTAAAATGGAGAAAGAAAAACAACAGATCAGAAGAACAGAAATGAGATGTGTGTGCATGACATACACCGCTATGCAACCTATACACAGGATAATTGCAACCTGCTTCTTATACGAGTTATATACGGCATCTGCTTCCAAAACCACTATAAAAGAATTTATGAAAGCATACAGAGCCTAATTTTCGTATAACCCTCTCCTTTCTCTCCATGTTTTATGCCTTAATGCTCGCTAAGCTCTCTGGAGACACACAGCTTAATTGCATGCTGATTTGCATAATTGTGCATATTAATGCAGTCGCTTTATGAATATTCATATTCCCCTTTTGAGAGAAGAGGGGGCTTCGGCGATCGCAGCGGCTGAAGGCTGAGCATGAGTGATGAAGCTAACAAAGCAGTGCAAATAGCGACATCCACGCTGACAGACGTGATCTATGAAGCCTACGCAGGCGGCATGGCAAATGAAGTGGGCACCGACTGGCCGTGTGAAAGAATACAGGGTATGAAATAGTTTAAGGTGGGAAACGTGAAAGCAGGGAAAGTCATTCAGAGGGAGTGCGAGGTGCTACATGTAGGACTTGATTTAAGCTTTCACTTGCATCTATGACAGATCCTTGACAGCTCTACAGACCTCCAGTGAAGTTTTAAAAATCCTGTGTCGGTACAGTATACTTCACGACGCTTGCAGTTTTCACACTCATGCAATAGAGGCTTCAAATGAATGAATTTAAATGAAGTGCAGTCTTTTTCAGTTCCAGTTTCAATAAGCCGTAAATAGGTTCACATCCTTCCTGGTAATCTTAATAGATTGAGGAGGGGGTTTTAGAACCGGAGAAACACTCAAACACCACTGCCAACACTGACGACCAAAATATTACACCTAAGCAATCAGGACATGTCAAATCCCAGATATAGAGGCAGAGGCTTCCAAACAGAAACCACACTCTAAATCCAAAACCATCCAAGCAGAAGAGTAGAGGCTTTGATTGAAGACGAGCATGTGTTAGGCTGCAAAGGTGTGAGCAAGAGGGAAATGGGCTGTGTCCTGTCTGAACACTGTGCATACTGGGTGACGAGACAGGCAGCTGTGGAGGTGAGCGAGAGGACGGCCGCAGGAGCCCACTCGGACAGAGCTCTCCCGCAATCACGGGTGTCCAGATACACACCGGCAAAGTGAGTGATGAGGTGGTGGGGGTAGATGGAGAGGGAGTTTAATGCAATTAGCACCCTTCCGAGCACTTTGTCTTGAGAGACAGACACAGCATGGATGGCCTTTGCTTCATTCAGGATGTTTAAATTCTTGCAGTTTAACTTTTTACACTCGCGTGTAAACTCAAAAGCTCTACTGATCATTTCTACAGAGGCATGGTATACCCTCTTTTTCAGAGTTCCATGAAAAACTGAAGTCTGCTGCTGTCCAAGGCTTGTAAACATCTCATCAAAAGTTCTAGGAAAAGTTTTGATCTAGGATCAAATGTCCACTTGGATATAAAAACAAAACTGACCCAGAAAAAGCACCCAAAGTCTCCTAGCTCCAGGTCGTCTAGAGGCATCTTGTTAAGTCTGGACATATTTATGTGACCAAGTTATTTCACCAGGCAAATAACCAGCTCATGGACTAGGTGATTCATGTTCTTATCGCTAGAGTAATGCTGTCTGAATTTGAGAAAGACGTCACTGATTTTTCCCAGCATGTACTTTTGCTATCTTCATGCTGGGCTGCTGGGGAGCTCTTGAGATGGTAGGGGGCATGGATGAAGCTTTGTTTCAGCGCAGAGCCGTTTCCTGCAAGTCGGCGGGGGGAGAAAGTGTTCTGTTGTTCAGGGGGAGGAGTATTTTATGCTGTGAGGTGGGGGAATCGGTTAGAGACCTCCATTTAACCCTTTGTTCTCAGATTGTTCCCATTCACTGAGATGTTTGGTGTGTCGATGTGGAGAAAAGAACACGGGCATGAGAAAAAAAAAATCTGAGAGAAATGCAAGGACACCTCGAACTTTTTAACAAAGCTGTGAAGGGGCTGAATCACATGATATGATGCCAGTGGCAAAAGTTCACACAGAAATGGGGAACTAAAGTTGAGCGAACAAACAGAAACCAAACAATTGGTAACTTAAGTTCATTTCAAGACGAAGAGATACGTAGTGCAGTAACGTTAAAATGGACCGTGAGTATATTCACACGAGGAGATAAGATAAACTCACCCGAGCCACCAAACTGACTGCTGGCAAGCGTGGTTGGTCGAGTCTTCCCATTGGCCACAGGGGGCGCAAACATCTAGCACAAAGGAAGGACAGAGGGGGGAAAAAACATTACAGCATGCAGTAAGGCTTCAACACAGCTCAGTTCCAATAAAAAAAAAAAAAAAAAAAAAAAGAGAGAGAGAGAAAGGAGCCCTGGAGTATAACATGTCTTCACTGAAATACAGTACCAGACTGATTTACCAGTATAGCACAATTTTTTTGTTAACCACAGAATACTTAAACTATAATCATAAGCTATATTTTGAAAACATTTAATATATTCACACAATCACGGACATTCCCAAAGCTCATGACGACAGCTTTGTCAATGAAAAATATTGTAAGGGTTTTAAGCATCCTTTTCTTTACACTAATCACACAGAATCATATATGACTTTACCGCATCGTTAGAGTCATATAACATCAGCACAAGAATGCAATGGTAAACTTTAATACACCAGATAAAAACTTTTGTGAAAATAAATACACACACATCTAGACCAGGATGCAGAGAATCGACAGGTATTCATTTCATAATCGTTGCTCTTGCACCCTTCAAATCAATTAAAGCCAAGTTTGTGGAAACACCAACATGGTGACCTAGCCATGGCCTCTGTGAACTTTTTTCCTCTTACTGTGGAAAAGATTGCATCATCCCTACACAGCACCGAGAATAACGAACTTTCACACTGTCCATACTGTTCTGAGATGATACTTTATTTCAGTCAGCATATAAATACGACAGGACCTGAGCGGATCAAAAAAAAGGGACAGCCGCATGTCAGGATGCTACAGGCTGGAAACTTTTCCAATGCACTAAATGGATGTTGCTCATAACCGTTTGTTTATTTATTTATTTATTTCTCATAAAAGTGAATAAGATGTGATTTTTATTTATTTATTTATTTTTTACATATCCCAGTATAAGGGAAATTGTAACAGACAATAAAAATAAAATAATATGTTTTAAAAAATAAATAAGTACAGAAAACCCACTTGGTTTTTATACAAATAAAGCCTACAGCAAACCGAATGAAAGATCGCAATCCCTAATTTATGTAGACTATAACTCTCGGAATAGGCTCATCAAAGTCACTGGAATAAAACATGGAACCTCTATAAAAAAAAAAACATATGGCATATTCTGACTGCACCAGAAAATTACATAAGGAGCCGACAATGTAAATGCAAAAGGAAAAAAAAGGTTATTATTGCTAGCTTTTTTTAACAACCGAACCATGATCTTATTCCAAAAAAATATATATGTGCATAATAAAATTATAACTAAATATAAAAACATTTTGAAATAAATTTTTCTTTAAAGGTTGAATCTAATGCACACATAACACAATAATCTTTCCCTAGACCCTTGTCATGATGCGCCAATAACTTGTATAGTTTGGAGCAAAGTTGAAAATAAACGTTTGCACAATCTGCGACAATGTCTTTAGGTACCCTGGACCTAGAATGCACACTCTTTTCAACAAAAGCGTGTGATGAGTGATTGTAGTCATGGCCTTAGCAGAGAAATGAAAGGAACTATTGCAATGTGACAGGTCTTTCCTCACTACACACACACACACACTACAGGGAGGATGCAAGCCTTTAAAATTCTAATGTACGGGTCACATTCACACATCTAAGCCCGTTTCAACAAAGGATCACAAGCAGGTAATGAACTTCTCAAGTGTTCCCTCAACCAAGCTAAACTCCTCTCTGCCTCAACCCCCAATCCCCCCGTGGCCCCACCCCCCACCCCCACACACATATTCACTCTTTCTTTTCCTTACCGCACTAAAATCCAAGAGGTCGCTGAGTTCCTTATCTGTTTCGACCGCCATTCTGTGGCCCTGCTGCTCGTTCATGCCCCGCTGTCTTTAAAGAGCCCTGCAAGAGAAAGTTTCAACTGACGTGAGCAAAACGAAAATAAAAACTCATGCTATTGGTTTACCTCCGCAGTGCAAACACGTCGACTAAGACCAAAGCCATAAATGAGAAGAACAATTAATATAATTGTGGACAAATAACAGCAATGCGTACGACAAAGTCAAACTAAAAAAGTCCAGAACATTCTTGCCCCACCCTGATGCAATCTCATCTTCAGGATGACAACTTTGGCCTTGGCTTGGAAGATAAACCATGATGATGTGAAAAAAAATCCACCCTGGCTCAACGTAAACTCCTCTCCTGTGCTACAACGAAAAACCCTATTCTGGCTGATTTTGATCATAATCTTTCGCTCCAGTGCCACAAAAGAGTCATAGCTTCTCCCACCAAGAGAAGTCTTTCAAGTGACCACTTAAGTCGCAGTGTTTTCCACGCTCTGGTATTTCCTCGGTTTTTTACGTGAGGCCTTCGGCAACCCCTTTTTGCTCTGACTTTCTTTGAAAAGGTCACACGTCTTCGTGAAGGAATCAAGCGCACGATTTTTTTTTAAATTATTATTACTATTATTTTAAATTCGGTGGATATAAACAAAGCTGGATATAAACAAGAACCTACATTTAGCAAAATGACCGAAAAGATGGACAATATCTCTCCTGACAGTCAGGACTGAGGTTATGAAAAGTCTTCACGCGCATGGAAACAAATTTCTTCTGGAAATCAATTTTCATTCACACATGAAATATGCGACTGAAAACACACACACACACACACACACACACACACACACAGAAAGAGTGTGTGCAACCATTTGTGTTGTACCTCAGCAGGCTGTGCAACCTGTTGTGGTGCACTATGTTGACACACTGCTCAGTGTTGTAGTATGCAACCTGTAGTTCGCCTGCTATTTCGACACGGTCTATTATTTAGCAGGAGATTTGTTTAGTTTTAGTCACTACTATACAAAAGAACTATTTAGCATTTTTCATTCCCAAATTATAACAATCAAGTTTCCTTTTTGCCCAACATCCCTGCGACGTCTTTTTTGTGTGATAATAACCAACACTGTGAGAAATGACCGAGACTCATAGACGGTGGCTCAATTTTTTTTTGGTACGTTATTTATTTATACACACGTACTGAGCTGAGCTGAGCTGAGTGTATGGGATAATCTGTACAGGCTGTTCGTTGTGGAATAAATAAAAACTCGATGGAGTTTTAGTGTTTGAGATGGAGTGAGAGAGGAGGGAGTGGAGTGGAGTGAGATGGGGCTGCTGGTTAAATTACTCAGGCCGTATTAGTGGGGGTGGGGGGGGGACACGAGGAATTTCCTGCCAAACGTGCGACTACATACAACCGGAGTCATTTCACCAGCGCTGTTAGAAAAAAAAAGTGTTTGTGAAGAGAGAGAGAGAGAGAGAGAGAGAGAGAGAGAGAGCGTTCAGCCCAATTGAACTTGGTTTACTCGACAAATTAAGCATGTTGAAAACGCTAACAAATGATTTGCATGGACAGCTCCACTTCAGTAAAGTCGGGTATCAGTCAAAGAAAGTTAACCCCGAAGAAATCCTTACACCGATGTTAAAAAAAAATAACTGAACTTTCCAGAATTGACCAGAAGTCCATATATTATATCAGATATTAAAACTTCACCTCGCCTTTCCAGGAGCCTGCATTACTCAGACCCAGTACAGAGGAAATGGAAGTTCAACACAACAATAAGTGACTTCAGGACTAACGTACACACACACACACACACACACACAGAGCCTGCTTACAGTATTCGACAAAAGAAACCAAAAATGAAGATACGAAGAATAAAAACGCAGCATGTTACCTCTCTGTATGAGATGCTTCACATCCAGCGGTTAGAAAGAAAGGCTGACTCTCATAGGATGAAAAGAAAACAAAAACCCCCCGAAAAAAAACTTGAGCACGATTCGAACCTCGGCGCATGAAAAGCGTTGGATCACCATAAAAAAAAAAAAACCCCGTCTCCTATTTGCACTTCATCCTTTGGTGAAGCAAATCCGCGTCGTAAATACAAAGTATACAAAGTACTCGGTCGGTATCCAAACAACCGAGCGCTGCCAGCCACAAGTCTTCGCTTTTTTCTTTTTTGTTGCTACAATTGAGATGGATTCATTCTTCTAGTAGACATCTTAAAGCTCCTCCATCCACATTGTCAGCAGCAACAACGTATTCCTCCGCATGGAAAAGAGGGGGCCTCAGCGCCAGCGGTGTCCAGTTTCAAAATGCCCAGAGGAGAAAACAATTGTGTCGCCTTCTTCGAAGAAGCGAGAAATAAATATAGCCGGCGGAAAGCGCGAAATAAGCATTTAAGACGTGTCGTGCGAGACACACCGCGCAGTTTAGAGCAAAGTAGAAGAATTGCCGATGCGAACTATATATTTCGGCGGACGTAGATCGTAGGATAATAAGCTGTGGCACTACAGGAGCAGCACGCGATGGAGAGATAAACCCGCAAATGAGTAGCCAATAGGAGGACGAATAGACGTAATGGACGGCAAAGCTACCCAATTGAAAGAGTGGTTGTTCAGTTAAGCCCCACCCATTTTCGTGACGCCCGCGGTGTGTTCCAGTGAGGCTGTGTGAAGGGGCTTGAGATATCGTTTTGTTGCTCTGGTTAGCGTCGCCTCCCGCTCTGAAATTTCAACATGGTTTAAAACCTGCTTAAAAAATAAGACTAGCGGGGGAATGGGTTTCTTTTTAACGTTTAGTAACGATACACAAACGAATCCTTTCGCACGTGTTAATTTAGGTGTTTGGATAAAACTTCTCTCCTCTTGGACACGGGTAAATTCTCAGCCTATAAACAGAGAACTGCAATGTCTACTAACTCAGTACTAGTGCATGAAGCACAATGTTAGTGGACTGTAGAAAGGGTGCCCTGTTTGGAGGATTTACACAACATAAACGCATTCGTATTATTTCGACTGTTTGTTTATCAGCTAAACATGAACACGGCCAGTGAAGTGGCCTTTTCTCCCTCTCTGTGTGATTCATAAAGCTTCCTGGGGTTTGTGGAGGGAGGGAGGGAGAGAGAGAGGGGGGAGCAGAGCGGAGTCTGGGATCGTCACACAGAGTGGGGGAGGGGAGATCTGGCCACAGAAACCGATAGAGGCTCCGTCCCAAACCGCGCACTAACTTACTAAATAGTACGCAGCCTGAGGTAACGTCTGGTGGCCTGTCACTTTGCTACAATATTTAGTATAGTAGTATCCGGTTTGGGACGGCGCATGAGAGTGGCCTCAGATAGGGAACTGGTTAAGTACAGTTTATGTAACTCTCATGCTGATTTCGAAAGAATCCCATTCAGGAGCAAAAAGGATCAGAGCTCAGTAAAAGCATTAAAGAAGGAATTAATTTTTTTATTTTTTATTTTTTTTTTACATATAACAGGTTTAATAAACCTGATCTATCAGATCAGAAATAACCACACACTCTAAAATGGTTTGGTTGGTATCGTCAGAGATATCTTCTTTTGTACCCTTTGAGTATTTTTGCTTCACCTGGGATCAGTACAGGTGGTGTACCTTTAATTAGGTTTTAGAGAAATGCTATAAATGTGAAATGAAGATGCATAAGCAGAAGTAAAGAAGAAGATGCTTTACCTGGGACCACCCTAGTGACAAGGAGACGTACAGTTTGCTGCCTTTATTTCTGGGAGTGTACACTCATTATATATATGTAATGAATTTATAATGAACTCAAATTTAATTGTGGTGATGCTGGTCAATAGGGAAAAGTGAAACGAAGAAATTGGTAAATAATAACATGAATTTCCCTCGAGTAAAGAGCCTCAGTAAATCGCAATAATTAACCCCAAGGGTGTTGTATGGTGTGCAGTGTGTATGGCTGTTACACATACCCTTACTGTTTCCACTGAATAAAGAAAACGTCCTATTCCTCATATCAGAAAAAAAAATATTTGTCTGTAATGTGTTATTTTCCGACCTAGAAAAGAGGTGATAATTGTAGTATACTAGGTTTTCTAGGTAGTTGGGCTCGTGTAAGAACAGCAAGGTTCACTACAGTGCTTGTAAACGCTCCAAGTAGTTTGTAGTAACAGCTGGGCCTGACATGGAGAGCAGGCACTAGGGCAACGAGACGGAAGGAGGGAGGGTTACAATGGACCAAAAAAGAGCAAGAGAATGGAGTTAGAATGAATTACAGACTATGATAAATGGCATAAAGAATCACGTAGGGTTTGGACTCTATTAGCGAGTGTCATAAAATGAAAAAATTGGAAATTCGCCAGATTCTGAACAGGCTTTCATACTGACTTGGCAAAGGTAATTTCAGGAGATTTTCATATGCATGGTAGGACTCATTATCTGAGAGAGTGACTCTGTTGAGCCCTTCGCACTTCCTCCTAGCCATTCCCCACCCTCTGTCCTTAATTAACACCAGATGTAGAAGTAAAATTAGCATATGTTTTGTACATTTGTGTAAACATATAAAATATTTATTCATGTAAAAAAAAATACTATCAAACCTTAATATCTGAGTACTCACCTATCGCAGGAATCAAATATTTCCAGTTGTGTTTATTTATCACAATATTATGCTTGGTAATTGAGAAGTATGTACAGAAATTAACATGTAATTATCATTTAATTAGTGCCTGAAATAGGAAAACTACTATGGTCCATTTGACATTAAAAATTATTTCCAAATGTTTGAAGGCAACATATGCATATTTTTATAAGCAGTAGCCTGAGTAAGAGGAATAAGTGTAAATGCTTTTACATATATTAAAAGTTAGTTATTTTATTGAATGGAGGAAAGCCTATATATTATACTTTAGGCTTTTATATACTTTGAGATTAAGCTACAAAAACAGTGTTTGTAATTTGAAATATGTTAGGTGATATAGTAGTCAAGAGAAATATACAAATGTAAATTTGGGCACAATAAGTACTCGAAACCTGAATATGAGGCTGACTTTTTTGGTTTTTTGCACATATATAATTGCTACTTCCCTGCATTTAGTGAATCAGCCAGATGTTCAACATGCAGTGCACTGCACTCGTCGACTACCTGCAGTGAAGGTTGAGATCTGAGATGCATACGGTTCTGATCAGACACAAAAGTAGGCCAGCCTTCTCCGTGAGCCCCAAACCTCCACCATCCCCCATCCTTTCCCATCACTTCAAACACTGACTGGCTCTTGTCAGTCACAGGCATGTTTCAATCTTTTGTTCAAGATGAAGGCTATATTACAAGTTATGTTTTTCGGTATCTACGCCGACTCTCTTTAGCTGCTTTTATATCCATTTTAAGAGCTGTTACATATTTATGAACTTAAAAAAATAAATAAAAGCTTTGCCTCACAGTATGCCTGCTGGTAGCCAGGGCTAGATTGATGGCTCTGGCCCACTGCCCATGTTCAGGGTCTATCTACGCAGAAGGTGGGAGAGAGGGGGTGAGAGAGAGGAATCTATCTGTTTTGCTCGCATGGCTGACAGTAAACTGACCCCCGCTGAGCTTGCTTGATCGGAGGCCAGTAAAAGGACATCGAAGCTGAGACATTCACCTTAACAACCCCCCATTGCCTCAGAAAGGGACCATTTATTACTCCTATCTGGCCGTCCATGACATCATGCACTGGACTTTTTCTGGTTGCATTAAAAAAAAACTCTATCCTTTAATCATACAATCAGGCGAAAACATATAAATATTAACAAAGAAAAAAATAACCCCAAATAAAAAAGCACTCACTGCATTCGACTTGCTTTCAAGCATGAATTCATTATCACAATCATGAGCTCCCATGAACAGTAACAGCCCCATACTGATACCAACACACCTGCCGATATGAAATCCCAGTGTTGTGCGGTTTGCCTAAGCAGCTCTTTCTCTGTCACCCATGCATCAGGTACAGTGAAAGGGGTACATGCTTCCTGTTTACAAACCCTAAGATCTTCTTCCCTGACGCACATACTTGGTACAGTATCAAACACCTGAAGCAATGCATAGCTGATAACCTAAACCTAGGGAACATCATTTTACAATGCGTCTGTATGCTTCAGAGGAGCTGAGAATATTTCTAACATTAACACATCGTGAAATATATTTGCATGACGTAACTTATGCTCTCTTAACAATGTGACAATAGAGAAATAGTAGTATGTGACCAAGAAAAGCAGGAGGGAGAAAGATCAATGAGTGTATGGAGGATGGGTTGTGAGAATATTGTGGGTGTTGTGGGAGTTCTTGTTCAACAATAAGAGAATCATGTTGGTGTGCATGTGTGTGTGCGCACGTGTGTAACACAGGATGGGGGGGGGTTGTTATTGCTTTGTAAAAGTGATGAAATGATGTCTCTGTACAATGCAGCTGTTGCTGCCGTAGACATGCAGCTATGTCTATCTAGCCGGTATTCCATTTCTATTCTCTCAGTTTGTTTTCTTTACTCAGGCACCTCCGCACACAGCATATGCACAGGTTCTACAATTATTGATTGATAACAGTCATGTTTGTGTGTGCTGGCCAATCCCAAAAACATTCTTTACATTTTTTATATCGTTCTGGGCAGTCTAGAGTTAAATTACATTTCTAACTGACCATGCTATCGGACCCTTTAATCTTATTCCTGTCCGATTTTAGGGCTCAAAATAATGTCTCAGGCTCATACCGAAAGGAAATATGATCAGGATGCCTGTCCTAATATTTCTCTTTTTTTGTCCTCTTTTCTTTTATCTATTTTCCTCTCTCCCCTCCCCCTCTTCTTTGCAGATTAGAATTCATTAGCAATCAAAGAGCCTCCAGAGAGCACTGGCTCTTAATTACCCACTCATTTGCATTTTTGCATATTAATGACTGCAGAGTTTTGGTGTGGCTTTTTTGCCGCAATGGTTTAAAGGCACCACAGGCTGGTTCTCTGGGGACGAAGCGATGCCCGTAGGCCATGTTTCAGGCCTGTAGTCTCTAACAGCACAGTGTGGGTGGACTGCGGTTTGGTGCACTTATGACACAGGGGTTAAGGGCCAAGGTTCCTAATCAACATATGAAAGAAAGATCTGTCTTCAGCATCAGCAAATTATTGTCATATGGAATTGTTCGCGACAGATACTGGCTCAGACAAACTGTTTCTTTCTGTGGTATGGCCTGATTATGCTGCCTGTTCTGTTAAGACCAATCCACATTAGTTTGTTTTTATGATTCTTTTGGAAAGATCATATTTTAACCCTTTTGAAATTGTAGCCATGTCATTGTGGATAATTAAGATACATTCTTCCCAGTTGAAAAAAACCTATCCTCATGTTCATTGTTAAAAAGGCAGCAGGAGTCCTTACAGCTTCTGTCATTGCATGAAATCTCTTTCATACTCTTTCTCACAGACACACAGACACACTTTAATACCCTAAGGAGAGAATAAGGGGGCCAAACACTTCTCCACAGTTTGTAGTGCCCTGCTATCTCAATCTATTTGTAAAAAAAAAAAAAACATTAATGAAGCCAAATAGCTGGTCTGTTATACTCAATTATTAATTTCCACCCAATTACCATGCTCTTTAATGCTTGTTTTATGAAATTATATGTCATGTTTTATGTCATTCCTCACAAACTGAGTTAAAACAGTGGAATAGAATACATTAGTTATAGTATAAGGCCCAATACATGCCTGAATCTACATCCTATTTAATGCATAATATTGTTTTTGGGACATTTTTTTTTGTCATTAGGGTGGTACTCTCATCAGTTGTAGCTTTTGCATGTGTCTTTAACCTAGAAAGCTGCATAGATAGCACATCTATAAAGTTCTTGTGTCAAATGTAACATTACACTAAGTCGAACGTCAAGTTGTCCAGACTAAGAAAAATGAGAAAAATGATTAATTAATTAATCAGCATTTCTTAACGCACAGGCAGACTGAAGACAATATACATTAAACCACCCCACCCTTCCCACACACACACACACACACACACACTATCGCCTTGATATATTCACGTAGCATTTACTGAAATAAAATACGAAATGTACTAAATTTGGGTTTACGTCTATTTTTTTTTAGCTTGCAAACAAATAATTACTTATCATTAGCATGTTTTTCCAGTAGCTGAGTTCATGGCCCCCTAGTTTATTGCTCTATTTTGCCTCCTAGTGGAATAATAGTCACTAGCTCTTTTTTTAATCTTTCTATTCACTAACTGGGCCTGACCATTTTAAATTAGAACATGGATAATAAATTCATTTGTCAGGCCAGATTACAACCTTTGTCTAGCCGGTCTGGGTCTGTGGGCTGTATGTGTTGCACCCCAGCTTTACAGCTACAAAAAAATGAATTATGGTCCATTTATGTCCCTCTAAAATAACTATGAAGGTACACTATATTCATGTTTCCAGGCTATATATATGTTTGGGACATCTGCCTTTACATGCAAACGAACTTTAATGACATCCCATTCTTAATCCACAGGGTTTAATATCTAGTTGGCTCGCCCTTTGCAGCTATAACAGCTTAAACTCTTCGAGGGAAGGCTTTCCACAGGTTTAGGTGTGCTTATGGGAATTTTGACCATTCCTTTAGAAGTGCATTTGTGAGGTCAGACACTGATGTTAGCAAGAAGGCCTGGTTTACAGTCTCCGGTCTAATTCATCCCAAAGGTGTTCTATTGGGTTGAGGTCAGGACTCTATGCAGGCCAGGCATGTTCCTCCACACCAAACTCGCTCATCCATGTCTTTGATGTCTTTGTGGTCTTATTGCACAGGTGGCAACCTATCACCGTACCACGCTTGAATTCACCAAGCTCCTGAGAGTGACCTTCACAAATGTTTGTAGAACATGGAAGTGATTGGAACACCATCATTGGTTCAGTGATTTGGAGGGGTGTCCCAAAACTTCTGGCAATAATATATATACATATATATATATATATATATATATATATATATATATATATATATATATATATATATATATATATATATAAGCTACAAAAGATGTACACAGATGTTCATTTATATATTAACCTTGAGGGATTTCAGGACTGCACTAGATATTTTTCACTGTGCTTTCATTTGTGGCTACAAAAAGGCAAAACTCCCCAAAAATAGTGCACTATGTAGAGAATAGAGAGTGTTATTCATAGAGCCCGTGTACTCAGGCAGTTCCCACAATGCTTTGCGACAGGTTGGTGTCCAAATGATGTACGATAGCTGGTACAAAACCCCTATAATGTACTTTTTGTAGTGAACAGGGAATAGAAAAGCATTTTGAACACAGTATAAGATTTTACTGGACCATATCAGGGGTGTGGGGCATGACACTACAGAGAGGTCAAAAACTCTGGAATAGTAATAAACATGTATACAGAACGTTCATCATCATCATCATCATCATTATTATTATTATTAATTTATTAACTCTTGTAATTTTCAGTACAAACCCTACTATCTCGTGCCATTTGCGAAATTTTCTATTTTGTTAGCAAAAAAAAAAAAAACATATCAAAGAGGAAGAGAAAAAGAAATGTTGTAACATTTTATCATCCCTATCTGGTAAGTCAAATATGCCTACAACACATGATATAAATAATGTTGTTAGAAAACCTCCCGAAACAATTAGGAGTTATTTCAAAATGCACTTTTTGTTGTTTTGTCGATTTGATTAGCTGAAGTCATGCTAGCTCTGGTCCCTAACACTTTGGGAGGTGTGCTTTGGGATGGCTAAGGAACCAACATTTTAGCTCTTATTTGTATATAATTTATCCATTTGGATATGTTTAATGACCGAAAATGTTTTTGGGCACTAAATACTTTCAACTGCAATTTAGTGTTGACCAATTTCCTCTGAAAAACGATGCATGTGTATATATATAAATGGACATAATCTGGAAAATGTTGGCCTTTTTTTTACATAACAAAACGGCTTCCTGGTTGGTATAGCACATCTCCAAACACTCGTTAAAATAGATAGATAGATAGATAGATAGATAGATAGATAGATAGATAGATAGATAGATAGTGCAAGAATGAAATGTTATTTTCTGAAAGATAAAATTGGGTCTGAATCTGGTGGTTTGGCGCCATCTTGTGGTAGAAGATGTTCACTGAGAATCAAACTGTGTTATTACTTTTCGTCTTCATCTTAAATCTTGGATGTCCAATTTTATCCGCAAAGGTGCAGGTTTTCCTATAAATCAAGCCGGAACCACACCTGATTCCACCTGTTTAGTCAACTGAACTTGGCTTTCAATAGGCTCAGGTGTGACCTATGCTCAGTTGCAATGAAAACTTGCACCCACACCGGCCCTCTGTGGACAAGACTGGACACCCCTGTCTTAAATTTCCCGTAACTGCTCTATCCTGGTCAGGGTAGCAGTAGATCTGGAGCCCATGCTGGGAACATTAGGACTGAGGCTGGGAACATTAGGACTGAGGCTGGAGCGCACCCTGGATGGGACGCCAGTGCAACATGCACACACATACAGTATATGGTCAGTAGTTTTTTTTTCATCTGACAGTCTCACCTGTCTCAATAACAAGCTTTATTCATTTTGCTATACACTTGAGATCAACAGAAGAATATGAGACACTAGATCAGATTTTAGTCTTTCATTTCCTGATATTTACATCTAGATGCATTAAACAATCTGGCCTGGCACATTTTGTTTACTTCCATTGTTAGATTGAATAATAGCTCTGAATTTCTACTCTTGGTTTGAACCCTGGGTTTTGCCTGAGAAGATTTACTGTATTTCTTGTTAAAAGGGATAATGGACCAACCTAAAGACCAGAGAGGTGTCTATGGGATCTAGCCAAGAAAGAAGCCAATGATGTACTAACAACTACTCATCGGGTCGGCAAAAAGGAAAACAACAGCGGATGTAAGTACTGTGAGAAAAAAAAAACAAAAGTAGAGGATTTTGAGAGCAGACATAGAGATGCCATACCAAAAAATGCAAACCACTCATCAGCAGTAAGAATCTAAAGGCCAGGAATTTGTAAAGTAATACAGAGATTAGACAAAAGTTCTGGATTTACAATTAATCTTAATGTGATGGGTGGAAAAAAAAAAACGCATACAAGCACATCAGTCAAGTATAATGGAGGTGGTGTCATGGCTTGGGCTTGCATGGCTACTTCTGGAACAGGTTAACAACACTAATCTTTATTGATGATGTTGATGATGACAATTATTGCAAGCCAGGGATATTCAGCCTAATATTAAGTGATTCTTACCTTATGACTATCTGCCTTTAAAAGTTGTTTAGAACAACTAGATGTAAATATCAGGAAGTGAATACTGAAATTCTCATTTTCATCTTTTGGTCTCAAACCAAAATGTCTTCATTGTATAGAAAAACAAAAGAACTGGCCTCACTGCTCCAGTACCACCAGAGAGGATTGAATGTGGAGTAACATTGCAGATTTAGTCCTCCTTTTCTGTTATAATAAATCTACTCTTCTCTGAAGGCTTTCCATAAGATCTTGGAGCAATGCTGTGGGGATTTACCCATTAAGCCATCAGACCATTGGTGAGGTTGTGGGAGGAGTTTGGGGGTGCATTTAGCATTCCAGTTAACCCCCAGTGGTGTTCAGTGGGGTTGAGGGCCATGTGTAGGCCACTTGAGTCCTTCAACTCCAACCCTTGGCAAACCATGTCTTGCTTTGTGCACAGGAGCATTATCATACTGGAACAGGTTTGGACTCCTTAGTTCCAGTGAGGAAAAAATGTAATGCTACAGCACAGAAAGATGTCCAATCAGTTGTGTGCCTCTAACTTTGTATCAAAAAGTTTGGAGAAAAGCCCACAGATGGGGGGTTGTGATGGTTAGGTGCCTACATACTTTTGGCCACATAGTGTAATTCACACCGCTGGAAATATACCATAGTCAGTTCACGATAGGCATGTTCAGAGAGGTCATCTCAGGGAATTTTCCTTGCCACTGCTGTCATTGGTTTGCTTATTGGATATTTCAATGTATATTCATATCCAGATTTCTGTAAAGTTGCTTTATGACAACATTTTAAAACTATATAAATAAAATTCAATTGAATTGATTGGGGAGAATGTGAAAAAATTCACGAAAAGCACAGAAAGTAACCCAAGTTAGGATAAGGATCAAATGAGGACCCAGGAACGACACCACCATATTACAACTTACCTTCCAATATATACTTTATAAAATTGTTTCATATGTCTGCTTGATTCATTTATTTGAGTTAACTGACCAATTAAGCTTACCTTCACTGTCCACTTTAGTAGGCATGTAGAAGTAGCATAACACAAAGTGGCTTTGATCTTGGCATGGATGTTGATACAAGAAGGGCTGTTTGAGTATTTTAGAAACTCTCGATCTTCTGACATTTTCAGTCTCTGGAGTTTACACAGAATGGTGCAAAATGCAAAAGACATCCTGGGTGGAGGGTCTGCAGGCTGAGAGATCTGAGGAGAATGACTGGTCTAAGCTGACAGGAAGTCTATTGTAAATCAAATGATCACTCTTCAAAACCCTGGGGAGCTGAAAAGCAACTCAGCAGAGGAGCACATTGGGTTTCACTCCTGCCAGCCAAGTACAAAAATCTGAGCTTATCATGGTCACAAACTCACACAATCTGGACAGTTGAAGGCTGGAAAAAGACCAGATGATCTTTTTTTTTTTTTTTGATCTCCAACTGCTCAGTTTATGTGAGTCTGTGCACATGATAGCTTCAGTTTCCTGTTCTTGGCTGACGAGAAGGGAACCTTATGTGGACTTTTGCTGTTATAAACAATCCACCTTTGATGGTCTGATGTTTTGTGCATGCTGAGATGCTTTTCGACTCACTGTTGTTAGGATTATTATATCCTTCTTTGCAGCTCAAACTGGTCAGCCTCATCAACAAGGCGTTTCCACTCATAGACGTATCGCAAATCTCAAGAGTTTCTAAAATACTCGATCCAGTCCATCTGGTACCGGCAACCATGCCATGATTAAAATAACGGAGATCAGACGTTTTACTGATTGTTATAGGAACAATGGCCAAAGCGCTTGACCTGTATCTGCAAGCTTTGTTTTGCTTTTTTATTTTTCTACTCCATATAATTGGCTGATTAGATTACGGCATGAATGTTCCTAATAAAGCGGACAGTGAAAGTATATTAAAATAGCATCTGATAGCAATGATAATGTTATCTGCAGAAAATCCAGAGTCAGAGAACATAAACATTTCTTTTTTTTTTTCTTCTTTTTTTTAATAGAAAGGTCTTATTTCTTAAACCAGGACACCAGACATTTTTGGATATATTTCATAAAAATAAACAAACAAAACAAAAAATGAAACCCAACAGAATAAAATGGAACCAAAAACCGGAGGAAAAAAAAATGGAATTACATGATTTAGACGATGCACATTTAGTGGTCTCATATACAATACAAATTCTTTTCATCGGCAAAAGTGCAAATTCTCCCAAACTCGCCCATCCCTCCGTAGCTTCAACAGACACTGACAATTTAAAGGAATTAGGACTTAATTTAAGCTGAAAAAGGACAGGATTGCTACCGTCCAAGCCTGAGATAATGGGAAATATTCTGCCGCCCCAAGGTTTGCTTATGTGAACTGTTAGAATGTGCCCCAATGCTCGTATCAGGGTTTAAACCAAGACGCTATTGCTGATTCTGTTATGTTTTTCTTGCCTGTCTGCATTTGATATAATTATATACACTATATAATCTCTGTAAGGATTTGACAAAAATATTGTATATATTTCTAAGGATACTTTATTTGTCCCTCTAACCACTGCAATTTGTTTTAACAAGTGATTGAAATCTACTATAGTGTGCTTGTACAAACTAGCATTAGAGTAGGAAAATAAAGAGAGGTCATATGTGGCGTCATATGTGCATGGAAAATTGACACTGTTAAAGATGCGTATGTGCAACTAGACCCTGGATGGGTTCGAGGGGACCGAGGCCACCACAGTACCATTCTAAACCGCAGCTTCGGAAGCTGTAAATGTGAATTCTGGAAAGTCCTTTAAACATATTTATAGTCTTGTCTTTCCCACCAAAAATGTTTTTTTTTTTTTTTGTTTGTTTTTTTTTTTTTACTAGAAAGCATGTTCTGTTTGATGAACTACTGCTATTGTTCCTTGCTTTGCTGTGTCTGTCTACAAATGCATGTTATTTAGTGGGGCGGCAGTTTGAAAGGACTTCAACCCAAATATTAGCATGTTCAAGTTTTCCATGTAGTTTTTTTTTTTTTTTTTTTTTTTTTTTTTTTGCATTTAAATAAATCATCATATCCACAATGAGATGTAAAAAAAAAAAAAACAAAAAAAAAAAACATTAACAATAGAGAAGAAAACAGCAACGATAACATTAACAGTAAAAACCAATGGAGAAAGCACATAAAAGTGCCTTTATTTTTCCATTACAACTGCCGACCTGCAAATAGCATGCTGGCCGTACGAAGCCCACATCGCTGCCTACTTGCTAACCTCAGGACTGAAAGAAGGCAGAGGGAAAGAAACACATCACATCTCTTCCCTTAAACCTAAGCATGTTGACTCTCCTGTCATCGTTTGTAAGTGGGAATCTAGTTTACGGAATCGTTTGTCTAGTTTACGGAATGCGTCCTGGATTTGTAGGTGGCTTCATAAAACCAACAAAAAGTTTCACTCTGACACAAAGTACACTCTCTACTGTGGATATTCTGTGGCCCAGAGGCTGGAATGTAGCCAGCTCAATCTATAAACTTTAAGGGAACGATGTTAACCCAGCAGTTTGATGTTTTTGTCTAATAATCTAACTCTTTGATTCTCTTACTTGAGAACTGTAGAATGCACACAATAGACAGGGTAATGAGGGGGACTGTGGGTGCATAGGTCTGTTTGGTAGATAAAATCTTTACATGGAGAAAAATTGTACAATAAAGCTTTGATTAGATGCAAGGCAAAAAACTATGGGGTGGTACCAAACCAATGGTCTGCAGTGTTTTTTCAACCTGAGAAGCAATTGACTTAAAAAATAGATGATTACCCATAATCTCCACAACAGTGACTTGTGTTCTACCACACAATGACACACACACAAGCACGCCATGCACTGCTGCTCGGTATCGTTTCAATGACTGGTATATAGCACAACATCTGAAGCCGTCACGCGCTTAGGGAGGCATCATTCATTCCTGAACAGAACCACACAACAACAACTACCTGTATTCGCTCTCCCCATTCTGTGCAAACCACTGGTTCCCACACCCATAAAGGACTCCTAGTGCAAAGCGCCTGTAAGCAACAGACAGCAGTCTATCAATGGATATGCGGAACTACAACACAAACCTCTCTATAGTTTGCATATACCTAGTCAGAAATCAGCCCGTGGCATGCTGATTTATAGCTCAGATGTGACCGTTACTCTACTACCATTTATTCCATGATTGTTACAGTAATCACTGTCATTGCATGTGTTTTTAATGGTTGTCCAGAACCTGACAAATAAATAAAAACAAAGACAAATATTTAGATATTACAAGTGACAATTTCTTTTAAAGAGACACCATCTCAGTCTAGTATCAATCTTAGGAGTCATAAAAGGAAGCTGAGGCATCAACCTTCTATGAAGAGGAGTGAAGACTGGAGCTTTTCACTAGGACTGGGCGAAATGACAATACTTAGAGACATTTTTACATGCATCACATCTATATTGTGATGTTTATGCTGGGTAAAGTGTCAGCAAAACAGTAATACCGTAGGAACATGGCTTCAATCAATGCAAAGTCATGATTTAAAAAGAAGAGGAAACAGGACAAAAACACTTTAACAACCAATCAGCTAGTGGATAATGTTTAACAATGGAATCAGTCAAGGTTATAAAAAGTACTGGAAATGTCTGGGGTATGTCAAAATTGTATGTATTTGTAATCACAATATTCATGTTATATTGTCATATTGCCCAACCCTACTTTTCACCCTTGCATTGCCTCATATGAACAGCTCACACATTCTGGTGTGGTTGTTTACGGGAATGAACAAGAATGATCCTGATAGCCTCCCAACTTAAGGCACATTCTTACCCAGTTCCCTCTCTGCTTAGTCAGGTTTAAACACAGCCTCCCTCAGACTCCTCATGGACCCATTTATACAATGTTTAAGTCCCAGACAAGGCCAGTGAGCTGCTATGAACCTACAGATACGTCATTACCTATTCAGACAAATTTGAAATCAGCTATTTAGCGTTTTATCCAGTTAACAGTTTGTGTTAAGTTAGACAATTTCTTAAAAGCTCTGCCATTGTCTGTCCTGTGTTGCGGTTTCACTGACATGTCATATGTGCTTTGGATTTTTTTAACCACGCTACTTTTTAAAAAAGTTATGTTGCTCAATAATGTTGGCGTTATTTGGAAATGTTATCTGATGCAATCATTAGATTAAGTAAGAAAGAGACAGCAAGCTTATTCAGATACAAGTTCAAATTTTTTCAAGTAACCCAGGTCTTTACCTACTTTGGATTTATAATAATAATAATTAGTAATTAATAATAATAATAATAATAATAAGTGTAAAAGTAAAAAAAAAAAAAAAAAAAAAAGGGAGATGAAGCAGGCTTAAATTAGGCTCTGTGTTCATGGAAACTCAAAGGCCTTGCCGAGTTAACCAGTCCTTCTTATTTAAGGACTTTTAGTGCAAAAAAATTCTTGCTGTTTCAGCTAAAGCACCATATCCAGTGCTTTCAAGCTACATATCACCCCAGCTGAGCCACCAAAAACAATCGTCCATCTCCACGTTATAAGTTCAAACCCCCGTCCCTCCCCTATAGACGTGTCAAATCATACAAGAGCCATCAACTTAAAAGTAAGTGTATCAACAACCCTTGCAGGGTAAAAAAAAAAGAAAAGACTCATTTCATCTAGTAAACAGGCAGCAACAGATCACAAAAAGGACAGCAATAATGAAAGAAAGAACTCAAGTACATTTACATTTCTCAATGATTTCTACTCAACTTGCTTAAGTAATAAGGGGCATGGTTTTGGGCTGTGGCTAATTTTCATCACACGCAACTTCACTTTGCTCTCTGGATTGACCAGCTGCAAGTTGAGCCACAGAATGTTTTAGTGTAGGGTTTAGGTTCATGGACAGCCGGAAGCCATGCTCCCAATAATCAACCCAAAGTGCATTAAGAACCTTGGAATTTCTGGACAGGCTGATCACATAACGTGGGTCAGAACAAACTAAGCTCACTCTGCAGTGAGCACTGCTAAGGGTGTAGCCTTGCAATAACAACCTTAAGCGAACACATCCCTTTTATTAAAAACCCTACACAGGTTGTCACTGAGTAAAAATTGGAGTTAGACTATAACAGGCAGTCTGTTCTTTGCACATAATGATATATAAACCAGAGTAATGAACTGGTCAACTGTTTAAATGGAAAATGCGTATTAAGAATTACTGGAAGACCCCTGAAGACACGCAAGCACGCAATCTCACACGTACACACATATTCTTACACACACATACACAAGCATGTAGCCACCCCCTCATTGACCCCATTCTGCATTAAGACATATATAAAGAAAAAAAATGTATACATCAAATGAAAACTTCAAGTGCAATCAGATATAAGGGCAATATCTTCTTTTTAAGGGTGTCTTTTTAAAAGTCTGCTTGTTTTCTAATCAAGGTCACACACCATTTTGGAAACTCAACATGATAACCCTGCAACATTTGACTGTACAGATTGTAGTTTGGCAGCCAGTCGTCAAAAAAACTAAAACCACAACAAAGAACCAAGCTAAGCATCATGACATGGATGGGTGTCTTTTTTTTTTTTTAGCACATTCTCTCATTTGTTTCAAAGTACCCGTTTATTTTGACAAAAAAGTGCCCTTCTCAGTAACAAAGTGCAATCGAAACCTGCTGCTCCTCTTAAGGTGCAAAGGACTGAAACATTGGGCACAGCACTGCAGCTGCAGCAATGGCAAAGTGGGTGATAATGTCTGCCTCGCAAACGGTATTACAAACTTTATACTCTAGTCACTGCCACCAGCAATTACACCAAGATTTTTCTCTGCGTTCTCCAAATGAGGCAACTCTATGTGAGGTCTGTAAAGTCCATCAAGCACTTTTGGAATAATAAGATTTTGCTATGATAGGCCGTCCCTCTAATAAAAACGGAAGGAGACCATAACTGCAGTCACGGTGCCAGATTTTGGAGTGAAGCATGTTTGGACATGACCACAAACCTGACATGCTGACTCTCCCAGCCACGGGGATTGAGTCACGTGGCTTAGGATGTGTCCAAAGGACAGTGTTGCACCCTTCCAGAGATCAACACTCACAAAATGAATGGAACGTCGACCACCCCCCACCACCTTTCTCCCTCGATTTGGCCTCCCAACCCAAACTAGTATTTATTGCTCATCTCACCCCAATCGTCCAGTGGATTTGTGGTCCCTTGGGCAGAATGTTGGAACAAGTACTTCTAACTTCCCTTCTCCCTCTTAAATAGAAATCCCTCTCTTTCTTTCTACATTGGGAATAAATCTTTAGTAAAGCTGTGCAAATGCATAAAAGGTGCATCTATCTTTCCTTCCTTCCCATGCATGGAAAGAGAAAACATTCTCAGCCTTTGTGCAGCAGCTGTCTGTAAAACAGCGCCCTCTCTCTCACTGAGCTCGCTAACCTTGGCAGATTTCACTCAATATCTCTCTCTCTCTCTCTCTCTCTCACACACACACACACACAAACACACATACATACGCAGATCACGGTTCATGCTTTGGGATGGAACTTGCCCGGTTCTGTCAAGTGCTGAGTTTAGGACAAAATGGGTTCCTCAATTAAATGTTCTCATACATTCAAACAGCCTTTGACCCTTTGTAAGCTTCGCTCAGGGAGGAGCCTGGAGTGAAGCTGAAGGAAGATATAACCCTAACAATCTGTAATAAACCTTTTATAAAGGGACCAATATCATTATCACCTAATATATACACACATGTATACAATGTAAAGTGTCAAGTACCCAAAACAGCCAAATCAAATGAAAACATCGACAATGACAAAAAATAAGACAAGAAAAAAAAAAAATAACCCAAGAATTCTAAAAGGAGGAAAAACAGGCTTGCGAGAGGTAAAAGATTCAACATGGTTTTGCTCAGTGGCAAACTGATGAAGGTAGTGCTTCAGAAACACAGAACCTCATCCCATCTCTTCCTCCCATGGCCCTAATAGGATTTGCCTCAAAATGTTAACCTTTTTAAAAGATATAGCCATGTTTTTTTTTTTTAGAGAGAGAAAGTAACACTTAAAATCAAACCCCTGTCAGATTCTTTCTTTAACATTTATAAAGAAGGTGCTGCATCAGAATTGCATAATATTGCCATATTGATCTGAGACAATAGAACCTTTTCTATATGGTATATGTACATATTTTTCACTGCATTAGAAAAAAAAAAAGATTCGTTTGTTGCTTCTCCCACATCTTGGATCACTCTTTGTTTACCTGTTGCATTAGCAGCCATGGTCAGCCAGGTGTTTGACACCTCACTTGTTTTAAGACAAAGCCCTGTGGACACAACCCAGAGATGAGGAACCTGTTTTAACTGCATAGTAGCTCCGATGTCTCGTATGCATATGGACAAGCGATTACGCCAAAGTTAATTTAAAAACACAAAATCAAAAATGAACACCCAGAAAGACAGAGATAGCACAGGTGAGTGATGTCAAGTGCTCTTCACTCTTTCAACAGGCCAGGAAGTGTGGCTTCAGGTCTCTATGCTGAATGTTAAAGGGAAAAAAAAAAACAGAAAGAAAGATGTAAATTAAGAGATTAGATTTTTGGGACACCCTGATTTGGTTTTTAAAGAGAAGCATGGAGTTGTAGCTTTTTTTCTCTCGACTGATTTTCTTTTTTCTCTGATTTCTGTGCAACACCAGCACCAGCAGTGTGTAATTTATGGTGTTGTGGCGTCTCTTTGCCTTGCAGTTGCATCTCCTCTAGCCTCTCTGTCAGCCAGTGGGCTATGTGTGCGACTCTCTGGAACTTCTTCCATAACAACCACACCAATGCCCTCCTCCTCTTCATCATCCTCATCCTCTGGATGCAGTTGGCCCCTGCTGGATCTCGGCCCTGCACCGGTTGGCTCCAGAGGTGCTTCAAGCACATCTGGTTCTCGTACACGAGGCTTGCGCCCACGACGAGACGGGATGCCATTGCAGCCATCCTTCTTCAAGTGGCGGTGAAGATGGTCCGAGCGCACAAAGGTCTTAAAGCAGCTGGAGCACTGATAGGGACGTAAGCCTGTATGTACACGCATGTGATTCTTCAGGTCATAGTTGTGAGCGAAGGCGGCACCACACTGTGTGCACAGGTAAGGCTTTTCTCCTGTATGCTTGCGCATGTGAACCTTGAGCTTGTCTTGTCTGGAAAAAAAAAAGCATATAAATACCAATTTAGAGCAGAAAGCGTAATTTAATTTACAGAGTCTGATACCAAACTGTACTGCACAATAAATAATTCATTTTTGGTACATTTTAGGTACAGTCAAAACAAAAATAGACGAATTAGCCGATAGCACTCAATTATTCATATTTATTTAGCTATTTATTTATTTATATACTGAATTACATTTAGTTCTCAGAAGCCATCAGTGCTGTCTGTCAGAAAACCCAGTTCACCGGATGATATAACTTAGTATCAAACATTTTATATTATAGTACCATTGCGTTCTATTTCTATTCTAGTTCGATTTATTTATTTGTAGTTGGAACTTCTTTTTTTTTTTTGTTACTGAGGACTAGATTAATCCGATTTAAGTTACCAGTCAATTCTGCTTAAAACTGTACCAACAGATAAACTTGATAATAGTTAACCGCAGCTTCCAATAACATTCTGACATCCACAAAGCCTGGTACTTAGATACACTTGGCCGTTGCTGCCCTTGAAAGATCTATACAATTACAATGGAAGAAAACTTCCATAAATGTTTAACTAAATTGAATGTAGACGTCCTGAATTTATGATTTTTTTTAAATCAGTGCTTTTTTCATATATCGGTGCTTCTGTTAAATAATATAGAGTAATAACCTCTCTTCTCTTATAGAATCGTTTTATAGAATACTGTAGGTTTGGTTGTTGATCTTGCAACATATGTTTGCTCCCAGGAGGCACCGGGTCATGTGGGGACGAGAGCCATAAAGCTAGAATCTTTATCTCTAATTTCTCTGTGTGGCAATGAGGAGTGCTCAGTGTTCACTATTTAAGCATGGAAACTCCTAAAGCAGTCTGACAAGGGGTGATATTTTATCGGCATAGTAAAATGCAGATTTACAGAGGCTGATATGAGATTACTCCACTCAGAAAAAAGATCAGAAATCAAGGCTGTGTATACACACACATCAGTGTCCATAAAATCCGTGTCAGTTTCAGAATTCTGCATTAGAGTTAGTTGCAAATCATTTAAATATAAAGCTATAAAATACAAAGCTAAAAGCATCTGCTGTTATCTGAGACAGCTTGAGTTGTCTAAAATATTTAAACATAGATTGAATCAAGAATATTTGAAGGGGGGCAGTTTGTATCCAACAGGTAGTGACATGCTGTGAAAGTGAGACAGATTCCCACCACAAACAGGGCTATGCCATGAGATCAAGTGCAAGGTCTTGTGTTGAGGGACCTCTGTACACGCTTTACCCATATACCCCCTCCCCTTTGTTTCTGACCAGGGCAGAGTACAGCTAAATAAACTACCGCGGCTGGCCAGCCCGGAACTGTGGAGGCTTACTGTACAAACACACACACACAGACACACACACACACACACTTGTGTATATAAACACAAACACACAGACCCATAGTCAAACACATACACACACACAAAACCACAGAAAAACACACACACAGGCATATTTAAAGCACACACACACACAAAGTGTTGTCCTGAAACCCATAAACACATGTATTCCTGCCATCTTATTCTTACACGTATGCAAACTCACTCTAACCTACATACTGGCACGCACAGGGAGACACCATACAAACCCATGGGACAGTGTGATAAAGTGGTTCACTGATAGAACTAAATTATTTAAAGGACAGGATTGATTTATTACAGTCTGAGGGAGAAGCCCTGATCAAACAGAATTAAGAGTACACCCCTTCCCATTGCCCGCTTCATTTAGTCCTAGCCAGCACAAATAGACCCCTGGATATTTTCAGTATAATCTATTTCCACTGTAAGATCCCTAATTAATTCCTTAAGGGGACAGTTTCATGACTGACCTGATGCCCTTCGGTAACAGTGCACGCCATGTTAGCAGCTCAGTAAAAAGGGTCATGTGTACAGGGGGCAATAATAAACATAACATCCAAGATCACAGGTTCAAATAACTCACTGGCAGAGATATGGCACCAATCTATAACTCCATTCAATATCGGCATGGAGTGGTTTATTGCGGCCTCGTGTCTGATAAGAGACAGCACAGCCATGCCAACACAGCCCACTTTTTATTGGATCCCCCTTGTTAAAATTCCGGGACTTTGTCATGCAGGCTGCCTATTCCTATAAAAGCTTGTTTTATAGCTGCTTGCCCCCTGACCAGAATACAGAAGATCTACCCACTTCCTTGTTCCTTGGCATTTGCAAGTTGAGTTAGGTGACGGTGTCATGATGTTGGATTTTTCAATTCAAGTATTGTATGAATATAATAAATTCATCAAATAAAAAAAGGCTGAACCCCGAGTTCTGTAATTGGTTGGTTTGTTTGTGGTGACACAGAAGGACGGGACTGAAGGATAATGAAAATGCTTCCTGTGCCATCCTTGTGGAATCCAGGCTATGGATATTGAGACACCTCAAACCTCTGGCTCTTTTAAACAACAAAATATTGTTTTGGACACAGGTTAAGACAACTAGACTTGATATCATTTTAAAGACAAAAAGGCTTCGTCAAGCATGTTGATAGTATGTACTATGATATGCATATGTTTATCAGGTATACAGCTGGTCACTACAAGATTCTGACCTACTCAAGTACAATGAACCACAACATTTTCAAATGATTACAAGCCATAGTTGGTTAACTACTACTAGATGATTAACTGGCCTGCTGGACTGCTGTATTTTTGCAATAGCACCATTGCATTTAACTAATGCAAAAGAGCTAGTATTATCCTATAATACTTGATGAGACTGGAGAATAGAGTACAAGTAATCAGAGACCACTGCTCAATAGAGAATCGTTCCAGATTCAGAAGTCCTTTCTTGTGGTTTCTTTAACTCACCCTGCTGAGTTATGTTGGGGTTTGGGTCACAAGACTTGGATGGCCATGCCAAAAGCTTGATTATCTGGTCACTGTTCAAGTTTTATATAGAAAAACAACTCGATTCACAGCTAAACAACATCACAGATCCTCCACCATCCTTCAGAGTTTCAGGAGTGTAATGAACTCCAGCCACTTGTGTTTGTGGTTTTCTTCTGGCATGCCTTGGAGATGCAGTCTAATTGTAGGTTTGAAGACACTTTTGTCCCATGTCATTTGTTTATTCTTTAGTTTTCCCTGTGTTATAGATTGACTAAGGGCCTCTGCATCACCCAATAGTTATACCCTAGTAAAACAGGAAGTCTTGGATAAATGTTTAAGAGTTTGTAATCACTCCGGTGAATGTAAAAATGTTATTTTCCTCATAAGACCTGATCTCTAATAATTTCTGACATACTGTTTTGTTAAAAGTCTTTTGCTATGTTTTTTAAAAATATTTTACTTTGCATAAAGATTAACAGTGAGAGATTAGGCTAATTAATACAGACACATTTAATTTGTTTAAACAATAAAGATGCTAGTAGTGCTACAAAGAGGCACTTACTTCCACAAAAACAGAAAAACCTAAACAGTGAATCCAAAAGAAGTAACTTCATTGTGTTGACAAAGAAGTCACCAGTCGAGTAACCAATCACCGATCAGCGCTCAGTGCTCTTACAAGCTCATTGATTAAAAAACAAAGGAATGTTGCTACCAAGCCCCTCTTTTAGAGAGTTTTAGAGAGTGACTTTTCCAAACTGCCTGGTCCCCATTTCCAAAGTATTTGTCCGCCCTTTCAAAGAAGTCTGTTCAAATGGAAGAATAAACCAGCCATAACTCTTACAGTCAAATTAATTGTTATTAAGCTCACCTGGTGAAGCGCACTTTGCAGATGGCACACTCATAGGGCTTCTCTCCAGTGTGCGTGCGGATGTGGCGGGGTAGTTTGCCAGCACCCTGGATGACCTTGGAGCAAATAGGGCACTTCTGGAAGGCCTTGGAGCGCATTTTTCTCTCACCGCCAGCGTTCCCTGTGCTAGGTTGGCCTCCAGTGCCCCTACCTTCTCCACCTCGCACTGTGGCCCAGAGTGGAACGGTTGCCTCCTCACGCTGCACACTGTTAAAGTACTTCAAGTAAAACTCCACGTCAGGCTCATCACCGTCAGCACCCTCGTTTTCAGCTCCAGCTGGCCTCTCCTTCTGCCGCTCTATAGAGTCCATCATCTGCTGCAGGAGAGCACTGGCCGGCCCTCGCTCCACCTCTCGCTCCACCTCTGCTTCCCGCTCTGTCTTGGGCTCAGATTGGAGGTAGAAGTGTCCATTCTGTGATGATGGGGCATAGAAGTGTGAAAGCGCTTCAGTGCCATTCCCTCGAGCCCAGATCAGCACGTCCTTGGTGTCCTGCTGCTCATCTGGATCATCCTCCAGGTCTGGTGGAGGGTGTATCGCCAGCCCTGGGCCAGGGGGAGGGAAGTAGTTAGACGGCGTGCCATTGCTGTCAGCGCCATTGCGATGGCTAAAGTGCAGGTGTGCGGGCATGTCCCTGAGCTCTGGCGTACTGCAGCTGCTGCTCCAGTGCGCCCCTCTCTGGAAGAATTCCAGGTACTCGCGAGCACGTAGCCGGTTGCCCTGCTCTCGGCTTCTCCGTCCACACTTTCCATCCTCTTCCAGGTCGTCCTCTCTTCGCTCGCTGCCCGTCTGAGAATAGAAAGCATGGCTGCAAGGTTACACTTAATAACAAGCATGCTTTTTGTTAAGAAGAACTTACATGAGGACATGAAAATCTACTGTCCATTGTGCATATGTAGTGTATGCACAATGTTAGAAAGAACTCATTTACTTAAAATTCAAAAGTCCCAAGGGCAGGTGTTGAGACAGATAGTGAATATTTATTCAAATAAACAGAATTCTGAAAATAAGAAGTACGTATGATGGTCTACAAGTTAACATCTTTACTGAAACCTAGCAACTTTTCCATCAGAAAAAATGGTTGACCCACCGGAAGGGAGAGCACTTTGGTGTCGAGCAGGTGTGTGCAGATTTCCTGGACGGGGGAGATCTCAAGCAGACGAGCAGCACTTAGGATGTCGGCTACACTGCTACGGCTGACGGTGAGTGTGGCTGTGTAGGCGAAGTCCAGCAGTGCAGCAAGCGCCTCAGCATGCACAAAGTCCAGTGCGTATACACTCTGGCGCTCAGCAGCCAGGCCTGAGGTAAAGAGTTTGTGGAAATAGGAGCTGCAGGAGGCTAGAACCGAGCGGTGGGCGGGGAACTCGCGCTCCTGTACCACCAGCAGCACATCACACAGCAAGCCGCTGAGCCGCTGCCGGTTCAAGCCATCCAGCAGGTCGGCACTGTGCTCAGGAAAGGGGATGCCCACTGGGCCCTCCTCTGCCTCGCACGCCCGCCCGCCGGCCCCTGACGACATCTTCCACCAGCCTGCCGTCGAGCCGCCAATCGCAGCCGCCGCCCGGGTCTCCGTCCTGCCGTCTGTCCGTCTGCCTGTCTGGGAAAAACATGACATGGCTTCAGCCTAAGGTGGGGATTTGTAGACATATGGAACAGTCTTTAGGATGTCAGAAAAGTATAGACTGTGATTGGTCTGTCTCTGCTGGTGTGTAAAGGGAAACCTATTTTACAATTTTCAAAGTGAGAGCTTTTGCAGATATGTTGTGTAGTCATGTTTTTGCTTCACAAACAGAAAAATTGTTTTTGACACTAGTATAGGAATAAGACTAATATATGATAGATCAGCAACACCTCAGTAGTCTACTGAGATAGCATCATGCAAATTCTGAGAATGGAGTAACTGCAGTTTCTTGTTCCTCTTCTACTGACAGTTTTTCTTACTTCAGACCTGTTTCTTTCTAGAATCTCACTTCCTTTTGAGGCAAACCAGCCTTTGAGTTATTATCGTCAAGTTGCCAGTGCAAATGTGAAATAGACAAAGAGAAGCAAGCAGACAGTGGTGTAATGGTTGTTTTTATCATACACATCAAGTCAGAAGACTGCAATAACTTGGGCAATTAAAAAATTAAAAAAGCTTATGTTGAAAAGGATGATTAATGTTGCTGAAAAATATCAGCAGAATAGCAGTATATGCAGTGCACAAGTATAAGATGTAGTATCTTGAATTCCTATTTGGTAAAAAGTGAACTGCAATCTGACATTTGCTTTAACAACACTCACAATTATCTGGAGCTAATATGCCATAATTTAACTCATAAAAGGTGTTCATATATGATCTACTTTATTACATGTTACACTGCAATATATAGGGTGTACTACTATGATAATCTCAAAGTTTTCTTTGATGAGTTTTGGGATCCTTAAATCATTGCTGGGTGAGACAGGGCAGTAGGTCTGCTGTCTCCGTCGGCAGTGGGAGAGACACAAGAAGAAAAGAGAAGTGAGCATGCTCAGGGCAGTGTGGCGCACAGAACAGAACTGTGCAGAGCAGCATGTGCAACACAGTAGAGCACGCAGAGGGTGGGGGGACAAGGGACTGCCGAGGATAGGCCAAAGTGGAAAAAAACACACTAGAGGAGGAGTAGGACACATGCACGGCTGTGAGGGAACGGTATTAAATAGGGAGGTTGTCAATCCGGTCTGAGCCGGTTACCCCACCCTGCACTGTGTGCCAAGTTTCAGGAAAGGCCTGTCCCCTTGCTCACGTGTTGAGGGGAGATTAAAATGATCAAATGTAGCCTGGGTAGGAATAGGAGGGAGGTGGAGAGGGGTTTTGCAAGGTAACCCTCCTCGATTTGTCCGTTCAAACACACACAAACGAAAGCCAAGCTCCTCCTCCATCTGGCACAGCAACCCAGCAGGGGGTGAGACTGGTTGGGGGATTATTCTCTATAGGAGCAGCATATTCAAAAGAAATTCCTGCTTAACCTGGGCACCCCGCCCTCTCCTTTCTACACGCCCTCTTGAAAAAAACTGCTTCCTACCTCACCTGGCACAATGTCATCACACTGCAGAGGTTACTCTTAGGTAAAGCACAACCCTAATGCTCTAAACAAACCTGTCTGCTCAGCCCATTCCATCCTAGGTCACCTTTCACAAAACACAGTATATGATCTCTACTTTAAGATTACATTACTTTTTGAGTTTCTAATTATTATAAAAATCACAATAATACAATGATCTAGGGCGCATATACTTGTGCCATACATACACTTCTATATAGTACACCTTAGGGATGCCCTTCTAAAAATAGGTACACTCTATTAGTTACATTCTTTCATCCCGACTGGTTGAAGTTCAACAGTAATGCCCTTCGGCTGATCTGTCTTTCTTCTTTAGCTGTGACAGTGATGGGCACCTGCATGCTTAGGATTGACACCACAGCTTGCTCTTTGTTTTCTCTTTGAGCCCTGATAAAGCCTGGCTGGCTGACGCTCATTTCACTATCTCTCAAATGGCTCATTTGAATAGACTAGGGTAAAGATCAGCCTAAAGGCTGGGAGTAACGGACAAATGCCTCGCAAGTTTTACCTGGAGAGGGGAGTAGTGGGGGTGAGAACGGCAAATACACCACCTAATTCTCACAAGAGAGTACATGTGAAGTGTGAAAAGTCAAGAATTGATCAACAGAATAAACGCAGGAGACAGCTTTCTGTGTGGTATTTATTCCATAATGAGACGCCAGGAGTCTTATGTGCTTCAGCTAGGAGGTGAACAATCAAAGTAGCTGTCCCTGTCCCAGAATAAACCCTACTTGAGCTGAAAGAAAGAGGAAACACTGCAAACAAACCTGATCCTGACACCTTCTCATGGCTCCAAACATTCCTCATCATTAATTCATGGCTGCGGGTGACGGGGGCTGTGCCTTGGCCCCAGTGACTCGCTTGCAGGCCTCTCAGTCAGCAGCCGCACGCACAGCCCGCCACTGCTTTGCAAGTCAAACCACAATTCGCTGCAAGTAGCCATCCCACCCCCCCCACCTTAGCCCAGGTCTGCCTGCCATGGCCAACACACAGAGCAGTTATCAGCATCAACTGTTGGAATAGATTTTTAGAGGTTTCCTAAAAGCAAACAGTCCTAATGATTTGAAGTAAATATAGACTGGTGAACTCAATTCATAGTTTGGATACACATTGTTTTGTGTCAGTAAACAAATAAATTTGACACTACAAAAAAGTAAGCATTGTATGCTCGTATAATAATGGACAATCAAACAGATATCACAATGCTGTTAAACTGACTTCTTGTCTGAATTATCTTCTAAATATAAAGTTTATGAAGGAGGAGAGTCTTTATAGATTAAACTATTAAATGTCCTCACTGATGTAAGTAGGCTTATGCTTTTCACCTTAAATGCCTCTGCATGATGCACATGCCAGATCAGATTGTATATTTAATCAACTGTAAACTCAAATTGCAATGTCTAAGCTGAATGCATACCATACATTCCAGGAACACACACTAACATAAACCAAAAGAGCCATAGGTTTCTGGGAGCAAATGATATCACTGGAGTTCCTTCACCAGTATATTTCACTTCTTTTTTCCTTCTACAATCCACCAGTCAACATTTACAGGAATTCATGGAATCGAAACACAAGCATGGGGATCTTTGGTGAGAGCCTATCAACCGATCACACACAGTTCACATTAGCTCCAATTCCTCAAAAGTGAGCAGATGATAAAGGGTGTGGAGAGGCATCATTTAACCAGTGCATCAGCTCAGTGCTTGTGGATGACCAGAAGAAGTCATTTGGTGGGGGGCTCACTACACACAGGCTTGAAGAGTTCAAGGTTACACCAGAAAAGATATTAGCAGATAATCGGAAATGCTATGGAGAGAGGGTGTCTAGTTCCAAGAAGAACAGGATTTTGAGCAAGGCCTTGCTCATGAGTCACTCCTGCCAGTAGTTGTTAGAGAAGTCTGATTGGTTGTATAGAGTGCAAGCAGGAAGTGGGCGAACAACTGATAAAACTGGAGTTATGAGGTTGGGCTGCTTCACTTCAGATATGTCAGTTGCTTGCCAAAAATCCAGGCTCACAATGCCCCCTTGAAGGTAGTGGGTGAGGCTGTTTAAAAATCAACATACACGACTTTTGTGTTGCTACCAAAGGCCAACTTAATCCAGACTTAAAAAGGCAGTGCCTAACACAATATAACCATACGCTTTTTACCTATTTAGTTTGTACTCTTTAATATTCACATCTCACATCATATGGTCAAGTTTAAATGGAAAATTCTACCATCTGTAGGTCCATCACATTGCTCAGTTTGAAGAGAATATGAAGAGGAATGGTAAAAAATCATTCTGAACAGACGACAGCATGTTTATGATTGTCCTGAACTGACCATGGCTTTATCGGGAGGTTAGACCCAAGTGTGCATATGTCAGACGCCCCCTCAGAGTTTGAACAAAGTTTTCCAGGCCTGATTCCCTGCATCTGGCAGCTGGCTGGCTTCGGCTTTTGTGAGTCTTTTGGACACCGTGGCCAAGCTTACAGGAAACCAGTGAAGAGAGACCAAACAACGTGATCCCCTCACCTAAAATGGCAGAAAAGGCCTGAGAATGCAGCTCTGCTGTTTCCAGTGCCCTTGTGTCACCATGTCTCCATCTCTGCAACAGAGGCCGGGCAGAATGGACGGAAGATGACTTCCTGTGTGACTCTGGCTATGGTGTAACAGAACCCACTCTGTTATCAGATGACCAGCTCTCCCAGACACTGCACTGCGCTCGTCCGCCGCCAGCCCACCACAGCTTCCACTTCCTCCTTTTCTGCCTCTGCTGAGGAGGCAAAAAACGCACCTCCCACCCGCTGCCGTTTTATTATCCACAGATCTCGCAACGATTACGCAAAGGTAAGTGTGTCAAGGACTCTCCTCCACTCGCCGGAGGCCGAGCTCCATAATGGCGAACGGGGGCGGGTGAGAGAATAACCTTACAGCAATCGGATTCCACATTACTGTAAAGGAAACTAAGAAGTAGGCCTTGCCCGACTTGTCGACAGACCCACTGCAGATAAGGACAAGTGGAAGAAGGCCCTGTAAAGAGCGCAATGAGAGCATAATGAGATGAGTTCTCTGATTACCGATAGGAAGGTTAGCTCACTGCAGCCCATCTCCCAGCATCACAGTCTCTAATTTGATCACTTTAAATATGCTTCACAGCAGCCCACCCAGCCGACTGCCCCCAAATGAAAGCTATATACAGATCACTGGCTGCCTGCTGGAGCTGCTCTTTCAAATGTTCAAATCCAGTCAGTTCCAATTTGGAGAAATTCCTCCACTAGTACAGTCACTCCGAAACAACACATGTCCAAAACTTATATTTATGAAAACATGTGACCAACTTGTATAGGATTTTGTATATGAGGGAATGGAAAATCTTAACAATATTAACTGTGTAAGCCCAATTTTCCATAAAAAGGGTTGGAATGGTATACGAAAAATATCTAAAACAGGTGCATTTTGACCACTGATGTGAAGGTAGTGACATTATCCATAAAAATCATTAAAATGAAATGAAAATCTTTGCACAAAAAACACCAACAAATCTCTATTTCGGATAGACAGGTCACACATAACAGAATACATTTTGTCTACAACGTAACGTATAATCCTCCATTTATTTTATATAAAAGAAAGGCAACATTAATGTTTACTTTATGGGCGGTGATCTTAGTGTTCCCAAACACTCACACACATACACGCACTCGCCAAGTTTCTCTGAAGGCCTCATAGCATTCCTAGGTGGGTGCCATGACTCAAAATGACCCCATGGCATAATCTACACCATATATAAAGTACACTCACTTAAAGTGGGCTCAAATATGTGTGTCATTCACACAGCAACTAAGAGACAATAAAGAGAGGCCTCACCCCTGACAAGACAAGGCGCCTTTTCTGTGTATTGTTCAGACACTGGGCGTCATCAGCAAATAAAAATACCCCTCGCGCCCTCCCTGTACCCGCACCAGCCAAAACGAGTTAAGCCAGTATGGGTTGGAAATTATCCGCACACATCCTTGAATAAAAAAGACAGAAAGAGAAAGAGAGAAGAGGTTTCATGCACAAGACACCAAAAGCAAACTGCTGACCAAGCTGAAGTCATGAGACACTACCAAAGACCCTTGGTGACAATCAGCCATGGGATTTGGGGGCGGATTGAGATTGAGCTTTTTTTTAAAAAAAAAAAAAAAAAAAAGAGGAAGCATTCGAAAAGATACACATCTGGCAACAAAAGAAACAAAAAAGTCACAAAAAAGGTTAGAGGTTATGAAGTTTTCATTTGTAGCATATCTCATACATAAGCCAAACATTTTCTAAACAGGTTTAGCAGTCCACTAGGGGTGCCACATTTCTTCATGCCAGTCAAATGTGTCTACTAAGACCATGATAATGATCTAATACTGTGTAATTCATAAGTATAACTTTCTTATAGTCGGCTCACTTCTGTTTAGAAACATCAGTGTCAAGTTTTAATGAGATTAAGATTGAAAACACATTGACAATATTTATTAGAAACAGTAATTCCATGCAAAGTTCAATTGAGCTGGATATAACCTCTTTGGCCATACCTTAACGCAGCAGGCTTCTGTTTTCCATCTCTACTCCATCTGTAACTGGGTCAAGTGCTCTCAGCTCAGCTAAGCCTAGTGCCCCTCTATCTATATATCTCTCTCTCTCTCTCGCTCCTAAAGATCCTACTGCTATCCTGTCTTCTCCACTCCAGGCAGCAGAGAGAGTGAGATTGCATTAAGAAGGAGATCTTACCAGCCGGGAACAAATGTGTTTCTCTTTGTGGGCCAGCTCAGTGTTCCCTGCCTGCCTCTGTGCCTGGGCAGGATCGTGCCGTGGAGTAACTGCAGTCGGCAAACTTCCGAGTGGCCCTAGTTACACAGGCAAGCCCTTGCCTGATCCCACACACAGGCAGACACCTACTAACTCTAACTCTCCCCCTTCCTCCTCCCACCCCCAGCCCTCTTTTTTCAGCCCACTGCTTTGGCTTCACTTCCCTCTTTGCGATTGGCTTGACAGCTGCTCACTCACCACACCTCCCCACTGGGATAGGCTACCGGCTGTTCCCTTTCCTGTATGGCCAAGGGCAAGGCTCTCTGGGATGTAGAGTCCTATAGAGTTACACTGACTGCTTCTAGACCACTGCAATGGACTACAAGTCCCAAGCTGTCCACTCACACCAACCCCACAGCTCTGAGCCCTGGTTCAACGTAAGCACTCTGAGCTGAATTATATGCTACGGTGTGTTGCTAGCAGGATGCCAGGTATTAAAAGTACAGAGACCAGCCATCAGGCAGAGCCAGGCTGGAGACAAAATAAAGGAACTCACTGAAGCAAATGCAAGCATCACAATTCAGTAATGTCTTAAACATGCCTGAATAATATAAAAACTTGTACCATCCTGACCTAGGACTTTTTAAAAACAGTGAAATATAACAACAAAACAACAAAAAACACACACAAACAATCCAGACACACAGAAAGCTGAACGCTGTAATCCATCACAGCTGATTCCATTTGACAACTTAAAAGTAAAGCCTGTCACATGCCACTCTACCTTGTATGACAGCATTATTTTTGGTTCCTTCTTCCTTACACACTGCCCCAGTCTTTCTCTTTTAACCCCCCCCCCATCCCCCCCCGCCACCAACACAGACACACACTCGACCAAACTAAGAGTGCTTAACAAAAACTGAAATAAAGTTCAGCAAAACAATAGCAATAAAAATAAGACGAGGCAAATTACTTTCGGTGGCAATCCTCTTCTAACCCCTTTTGCCCTCTCTTTGCCCCCCTCCTTCATTCCTTTTTCTTTCCTAACGACAGGCCCTGGAAGAGATGGCAGGGGAGCCAGGAGGGGGAGCGCAGGGGTTCAGCTCACCTGTGATGGCCGTGGTGCTGATTTTGTGGGTTTGCTCGTCTCGCCTCTCCTCCTCTCTGGAGCTCTCTCTCTTGCTTGCTCTCTCTCTCTCTTTAGCTGTCCCTGCTTCTCAAAGCCTCGTATGCGCTAAACAGGCAGCAGTAGATCAACTCAATTCCCTTCCTGGTTTCTGGAGGGCAAAGAGGTCCCTCCCTTTCTCTCGCTCCCTCTCTCCCTCTCTCTCTTAAAGAAACAGCATTCTCCCTCACCGGTATCCTCTTCACCTCTCTAGGGAATACAGCAAAATTATATTACTGTGTGACGGGGACAACAATCAGGTGAGAATCAGGTAACACGGAATAAAAGGAAGCATGCCATCAATTTTAAGTGTTAAAGTTTTGCATCATAACATGACATTTACAGTGACAGAGCATGTGCAGGATAATCATGATTGCAACCGTCCTTTTCTTACTGGAGTAGCTTTGAATGTGTGTTATAGGCACACCCACCCATCCCACAGCCTGAGGTCATGGAGTCCCACCCCAGAAACAAGCCTTGGCACATTCCAAAACACTAAGGGTCTGCCAGCAACACCACCACCCCCCCATGCACGCACGCACGCGCACACACACACACACACAGAGCTCTTTCACTTATACAGTTCACAACATGCTGATTCTCAATGGTCTCCAATAGAAGGTGCTGCTCATCTCCCATCTATACCAAGTGTCATTCGGAACAATTTGATAGATTAATACACCAGCACTTTAATTAACAACCAGAATTCATATTCATAGCTCTGCAAACCACAAACTGTATCTTGACAAACTGAAACCGTGAAACTAGAATCATATTCATTATCTAAAAGGCGCACAGAACAAAGAGTTGAATTATCTGAATTGCAATTTCAGTGTTGAAACAGTTGCGAATTTACATAGTCTTGGGTAGAAATGTTACTTTATGTATGGACATGGAGCTTATGGATTCTGTTAATAATACAACTGGATGTTGATTGGATGAGTAAGACCTGCTCTAATAAGCCAAGAGCAGAAAACAGCAACTTGTTAATAAGGGGGTGGGGGACCCCGAAAGACAAATCAACACATTTTGGCCACAGAGGGCACTGCCAACAGGCCAGCGGGAAGCAGAAGCATTCCCATGAAGTACTAATAAGACACTGTGGGATTCCATATGGTTCTAAATGCTTTCTTTCAATAGAATATAACAAGCCAAATAACAGCAAAAAATCCTGACCACAGAAAAAAAGCCCCTGCTCGTTTGTCCAGCTCCCTAAACAGCAGATAAAAGTGCAGGATCATTCTGTTTTATAAAACATATTCATGTTTTTTAACAGTAATGTTAGATTTACATTGATGTTAAACATATTTAACATTGTCATTATTAAGAATAAGAATGCTTTAACATTCTGCAGTGCGTTTTCAACCCGACCCTTATCCAGTACACCAGTTACATGTGATACGGATAAACAGAAAGCCACTTCCAATGAGAGCCTAAAAGGCAGTTTTTGAATAACTCCAACAAGTACTTATGAAAACACATTTTTTCAGCATGATTTAAGAGATTATTTTTGTTCAAATCCCAAATCTAAATATTTCCTTTTCAGGAGGAAACTTTCTGTCTAATTCCCAATAACTGGAAAATGGAAATTGCTATTGTACATCAACTCCATGGAGCTGTCTGCGTAATAGCTTGTGTTTGTTATTGGAGTTACAGGTTCCATGTTCTCCAAAGTATGATGATGGTAAACCTCCTGCAGTGCCCTTTATGAAGAATGCAGAGGAACTCCGTGGCACTCGCTCGGCTTGAGGTGGGTTCTCTTGTTAGCGTTGCACGCCTGGTTAGCTTTAGTCACCGCATTACTTTGTGTTTTGGCAGCAGTCACTTCTCATCCATTCAGGGTCCAGAGGAAAGATATAAACGCCGTCCTTGTGTACACAGAGACTGGCCTACTGGGTGGTGGATGTCATCACATGACATCACACAGGTTTATGTCTCACCTCATAGTGGGATGAGTGAGCAGTCTAAAAACCATCTGAAAACACTTTTCCATTCCAAGATGGATCAGTTCCTCACAACATTGTGACATGGTAGATGGTTTTCTCTCTCTCACACGCACACAGGTTTGCTTTTGTAATACTTGGATTTGGTTATCTAGGATTCAGAGAACTATAGTTACATGAGTTACTGGTGTTAACCTAAAAATGTAGAGACAAGGGGCTTGGTTCAGCCTGATCATACGGCGATACCAGAAAATCTTTAGGTTTATGCATCTAACCCAATGACATACACTATATTGCCAAAAGTATTCGCTCACCCATCCAAATAATCAGAATCAGGTGTTCCAATCACTTCCATGGCCACAGGTGTATAAAATCAAGCACCTAGGCATGCAGACTGTTTTTACAAACATTTGTGAAAGAATGGGTCGCTCTCAGGAGCTCAGTGAATTCCAGTGTGGAACTGTGATAGGATGCCACCTGTGCAACAAATCCAGTCGTGAAATTTCCTCGCTCCTAAATATTCCACAGTCAACTGTCAGCTGTATTATAAGAACGTGGAAGTGTTTGGGAACGACAGCAACTCAGCCACGAAGTGGTAGGCCACGTAAACTGACGGAGCGGGGTCAGCGGATGCTGAGGCGCATAGTGCGAAGAGGTCGCCAACTTTCTGCAGAGTCAATCGCTACAGACCTCCAAACTTCATGTGGCCTTCAGATTAGCTCAAGAACAGTGCGCAGAGAGCTTCATGGAATGGGTTTCCATGGCCGAGCAGCTGCATCCAAGCCATACATCACCAAGTGCAATGCAAAGCGTCGGATGCAGTGGTGTAAAGCACGCCGCCACTGGACTCTAGAGCAGTGGAGACGCGTTCTCTGGAGCGACGAATTGAGCTTCTCCATCTGGAAATCTGATGGACGAATCTGGGTTTGGCGGTTGCCAGGAGAACGGTACTTGTCTGACTGCATTGTGCCAAGTGTAAAGTTTGGTGGAGGGGGGATTATGGTGTGGGGTTGTTTTTCAGGAGCTGGGCTTGGCCCCTTAGTTCCAGTGAAAGGAACTCTGAATGCTTCAGCATACCAAGACATTTTGGACAATTCCATGCTCCCAACTTTGTGGGAACAGTTTGGAGCTGGCTCTACCTTCCTCTTCCAACATGACTGTGCACCAGTGCACAAAGCAAGGTCCATAAAGACATGGATGACAGAGTCTGGTGTGGATGAACTTGACTGGCCTGCACAGAGTCCTGACCTCAACCCGATAGAACACCTTTGGGATGAATTAGAGCGGAGACTGAGAGCCAGGCCTTCTCGTCCAACATCAGTGTGTGACCTCACAAATGTGCTTCTGGAAGAAAGGTCAAAAATTCCCATAAACACACTCCTAAACCTTGTGGACAGCCTTCCCAGAAGAGTTGAAGCTGTTATAGCTGCAAAGGGTGGACTGACGTCATATTGAACCCTATGGATTAGGAATGGGATGTCACTTAAGTTCATATGCGAGTCAAGGCAGGTGAGCGAATACTTTTGGCAATATAGTGTATATTACACTACACTAACCCCTTATTTATAGAATTGCTTTTAACAAATACTTTCATTGCTTATGAGCAAACAATATTTTTTAACTTCTTTTTCAGTAAATTTTCTGTTTGTGATATCAGGACCTAGAGAAGGGAACTTGTGCTGGTTCTCAGTTGAAACCGGTTCTTATTTGAAAGATATATTGCATAAAAGGGATGCATTCTAACATCACAAAGTAAACACAAGAAACTTAAGGTTAAAATGAACGCGATAAGGAAGTGGAAGATAAGATTAATGATTCTACTATTCTATACATAGGCTTTGTTTTCTTTAAAAGCCAGTGTATCTGATTAAGTAACTCCATCTCCCAACATGTTTGGCAGAAATTACCTGACTCAGGTGTGGTTTTTTTGGTAGTTGAAACAGGACAAAAATGCGGTTTGGCAATGACTCTCCCTGCTTTGCATAATACATGCTTACTAATGAGTAATTGATACAAAAACAACAAAAAGTGGAGTTGTTATAAAGGATGAATAAGGAATATAACGAATAGAAATTGTCATTTAATTGAAATGTTGAATCACAAATAAGATTTTATTCATGTATTAGAATTGTATTCAACAAATTTCATATGATGATAAAATGACTCTTTCCAATTTTTTTCCTAAACCAATCAAAATAAAGAACAAAAATAAAGACAACCAAAGAAGGCTATTTTTAAGACTGTGAAACAGTACCACCAGTACTGTATATATTTTTATACACATGTGCATCTGCATTAATTTGGTTGGAGGTGAATGCCAGGTATGATCGTAATACAGGTCCAACATTATGATGTTCAGTTTCACAAAAAAAAAAAATATCATAACAAAAATATCACAAAGACTTTTTGTCTTTTTTCAACTGAATGTGAAACATGTTCTATGCCTAAACTTTGCCCCATTTTGTTTGGGAGAACTTAAAAAGAACATAAAGATACACAGCCAAGCCCCATCAACCACCAGTGGGCCTACACTCCTACCTTACATCAGCCTAACTCTGTGCACTTATATTAACATTTACATTTGTTTGCATAGTACGTCACATTTATCACGACTTGAGTGAAATGCGTACTACGCAAAGTATTTATTAACTTATATTAAACAGAGCTTGCTGAGGATGTGTGCGTTCTAATGTAAAAGTCTATAGGATTGTCAGCTGTAATGTGGAGTACAATCCCGGTTCATCTAGAGCAAAGAAATGATCTCACACTTCATGTGTAGTTGGCAAAAAATGCAACATCAAGCCATAAAAAAATATCTTCCCCAAAATACCCAATGGTGGAAAGAAAAAAAAAGAAAAAATACAGCATTAAACAGAAAGTTCAAACGGCAAACCTAAGCATCAGATACAGAAAGAAATAAGAAAATGTTTCAAGAAGTAAAAGTGCCTTTCTGCACAATACAGAAACAGCAGTAAGAGATGTTAACACATTAACTCTTACAAGCTAACAGAAAGACGACGATCTTTTTGAGTTAAAATGCAGATGGGCTGTATTTCTTTATGTTGGAATATTATTGTTATATATTTTATATATATTGTTTATATATTATAATTGTTATATATATATATATATATATATATATATATATATATATATATATATATATATGTATTTATTGTTTAATAGTGGAAATATTTCTATTTTCCTTGAAATAAACAACCAGAATATGCCGGAAGCTGTTTAAATCTGCACATTATAACATAATCAGTGACTGAAATGTTACCAAACATCCTGGTCTTGCAATATCTTAGACGTTTCGTATCCAGCCCATAAATGACCAGAGAAATCCTCATCAGTGTGATCTACAGTAGCCCTCTTTGGTTTAAAACTGTTCAACACAAAATAGTAGAATAGAAATGTATATTCTGCAACAAAAAATAAAATAAAATAAAATAAAAAATTGACCAGACTGCTGTTTTTATGCAGCAAGACTATTACACAATCACTGCGTAGCATTTAAACCAGAGTGCAAATGTGACACCTGAAAAGAAAAAAAATAAATCAGAATAAAAAGTATGCATTATACAGTATACACCCAGTGCTGTAATGCCATACCTGAAACATTCCCGAATTACTGCTCCGAGATCTTAAATATGCTGTTAATGCAAGGCAAGACATGTATGAACCTAAATTCAATTAAATGGACAGTTGTACCAATGAAAACCACGACCTCTCATAAACCAGTACCTGCAGAAAGCCCTGTGGCAACAACAGAGTGAGGAGGAACAAGGAGAAGTGAGTTGGCCTGACCAGGCTTTAGCAAGCAGGGAAAAAGAACAGAGGGGAGAAGAGGAAAGAGCAGCGAGGGTGATGGGGACGGTGTATGTGGCTGGACTGAAGTTCATTCAGAGATGCGAGTGGGAGTGCTTGGCTGATTCAGACTCATGGTTCTGCACAACCAACCAGCAAAGTCCACTTCATCCACTTCTGCACGCTTGATAAACGTGTGGCCCTGCAACAGCACAAGAAGAGGTCTTATTTAAATGAAATACTACCAATAACTGACCAACATGATCAATTGAACTCTTCTGAAACAGTAATATTTACTACTATAACACCGACTAACTACAGGGTAAAATTATGACAAGCATTTAGTAGGATGTTAAAATATACATGTTTCTTTGTATCAACATTTCTGTATCATTTATTGCCACCAGAAAAGGAAAGAAGACAACAAGCACCATCAACATCTTCAGGTCAGCTCTGTCAGCAGGGTTCTTCATGAGGCTGTGAAACAACAAAGAGAGACCAAATGAAATCCCCTTGGGAAGGGAGCAATGTGACCACAAAACTACAGCCTTTTATCATTGTAAAAACAGAGGACACAAAATGACTGTGCTGTGCCCTTTCATTTAAGGCCAAGAATCCATGTGAATGTGTAAGATTACGACAGCCCGATAAAGATTAAGACGACACTCAGTAGAGTTCAGGCTCGCCATTTTGTGCAACATCCATCCACAGAAACGCGTATGCATCCAAAGATGCCAATTCTGACGTGAGATCAAACAAGTGGAACTCACCATTTTGTCACAAAGTCCTGGAAGTCTGAGGTAAATACACCATGTGGCAGCTTAGGTGGGGGCTGTGGAAAATGGAGGGATGGAAAGAAAAAGCAAAAGAAGGTGATATTGAGGAGCAGTGCAAAATGGAAAAAACGTATGAAAAAACACCAGGAATAAAGTTGTACACTAGGCAGTTTCTCTGACCTCATTGACAATGTAGTCCAGTAGCTCAAATATAGCCATGGCCGGCCTGCTGTCCATTCCATGTCCTTTGGGAAAAGGCATTTCACATGAGTCAACTAAACTGCCTTATATATTATAGTGCCATAATATCTATATAGCTTTATATTTCTATAGTATTCTCCAAGGTGTCTCTGGTATACCATGGGCAGTAGCATCAGTGTTTATAGATCAAATAATTACAGATCCAACCATTATGGAGGTAGCAAACAAAAATGTAAGGAATATATATAGTAATTACTAGTATTAATGTAAACACCAATATTTTTTCAAATACTCACCAATATTGTTATAATAATTAGGATAAATTACCAAATTGCACAAATTAATTAAGATCTAATTTACGTTAGCAATCGTGTAATGGACGACACGTGTACTCTCACCACTAATGGGGCGTCCTGGAGGTCTGGGTCTTGGGGACGTGCTGTGCCCCTCTGTCCCTGCTCCATCCAGCACGGGTCGCCCAAAGATGGCCTCCAACTCCTTAGCGTCAGGTGGGGGGATGGGGTAGCGGCCAATGGCCAGCTCTACCAGTGACAGACCCATGCTCCACACATCCGACTGCACTGAATAGTGAGTGCCCTGGAGCCTCTCCGGCTGTCAGACAGGAAAAAGTAAAATTACAAACAGTCGAAATAGCGTCAAAAATGCAGCACTGGGCCGAGCTAGCAGCGGCTGCCTCCGCACCCCATACTGCGTTGCTGGGCATGGGCTTGGTTTCTGGCAAGGGCAGGGGCAGGACTGGGAGGGTGGGGAAAGAGAGTGAGGCCTGACTCACCGACATGTACGAGCGTGTTCCCACAAAGGAATTGGCCATGGAGTCGATGAGCTGGCCGCTCACGCCAAAGTCGCACAGCTTGATTTCACCGCGCGAGTTCACCAGGATGTTGGAGGGCTTCACGTCTGCAGGAGCCAAAGTGCAACAGAGAGAACGAATGTAGGTGAAATGGAGGGATGAAAAGGGATAAGGAGGAGTAGGGAGGCTAAGAGTGCCAAGGCTCAAATCCCACCACCTGGCCCTTTTCCTCCAGCTTCACTCCAGGCATCCTAATCTGTGCCAAGTATTCGACCAGAAAAACATTTCACAAGCAGCCCTGCTTATAGCTCACGAATGCAAGCTTCCTCTAATAGCAAACATGCATGGGTACATTTTCACCTGCTTAGAAGAAATAAACAATGTGCCATAAGCAGGACATCTTTTTGCCTCAAAACACTACAACAGAAATGTGGTTATCAGAAATAGCTTTAGCACTTGAAAAAGGGAACACATTTGTGCATCCCTAGACAGTAGTAACACGCAAGTGGTCTGACAACTTCTCTAGCCAACAGTTATGCTCTGAGATACTACCTGTTGGGAGTCATCCGTAAGACCCCCCTCCAGTGTCGCTTTCCAAAGGGAGAGTTCAAACGGACTTGATAAACAAGCGGGAAAGAGAGGTGATGCAAAAATAAGAATAGAGGGGGTTGCAGGGCGCGGCTGCCATATAATCACATCTGCAAAGCCATAATTACCAACCAGGCTCCCAGACAGTTCTGCACTCACTTGCTGACTCTCTGTGTCACAACAGCACAGCTACAGTCCTGGGTGTCCCTCATGAGCTTGTTCAGCTCTAACCTGGCTCCTCCAAACCCTTACACAAACCCTTACACAGCCTCAACGACGTCCAGTCAGCCATTTTGAGTTCACTTATAGTCTTGTCTCACATTGTCACTCAAAGAAAGCGAAACCTTAACCAACGGCTACCAGAGAAGCACGCCTAGGCATAGGTAATTAAAGGAAAATGTTAATAATTTTCTTACTTAAATGAGGGTCATCACTTGGATAACCTTTATGGTCACCTTACAAACATCATTTCACTATTCATTGCTGTCGTTTCCACCATTTCATTGCTGTTGTTCACGTAGGAGATGGACGTGAGTCGAAGGATATGAACACGAACATCACAGCGATACGAAAACACTAGTATTTGTGCTTGGTAAACTATAGCTAAAGCATAATATCCAGTTTAATATGTAAAAAACGGTTACTTTGTATTAAGTACAAAAGCAACATATCATAAATATGCTAAAGTGGTAGCAGGCCAGGAAATTTTTGGACAAAAATAAAATTTGTTACATCAACAGAAAAAAAAAATTAGTTAGAATAAAAAGAGGGTAAGGATAAAAAGGATAGCCATGAATACGAACTTTCTGGGCAGCCCTAAAGTGTGAAATGCAACTTGGCTGACGGCTTCTATTCCCACAACTTTCCAGTAAAAACCCACCACATTTGCAGGAGTATTTCAACCTATAAGCCAAATGGTCTGCCTTTTGGAGTTTCCCATTAGTTCTAATCTTGTTTACACTGATTCCAGATCTGTAACCACAGCTGGCAACCAATAGGAGCACAAAAGCAGCAACAACTAACTTTTTATTTTCCTGTACAAGCCATGTGAAGGACAAAGACTTGAACAGCAATTATTTATTACCTTTGGTTTAAAAACCAGACTTGATTTGAAGCACCGATCAGGATGAACTCAAGTTTATGATATTTAAACAACTATATGTAAAAAGCTTAGGTCATCTGAGACAATTATTATTATTATTATATCAATTTATCTTAATACAAATGTTTATTGGGATGTGATTTGTTTAATTATATCGAATAATTTAGAATACATAAAGCAGTGCTGTGGTACATTCCAACTTTCATAAAGCACTTGGCTGCTCTTCCCCATTCAAAGGCTCCCACGCAGCTTCAGTAATGTTGAGGTCAGGGTTTTGAGGTATCTGACTTAATACTGTAAGCGTCCCATTGGACTTCCACTCCAGGAAGGTCTTAATTGTATTTGGGCTAGTCATTAAAGTAGACTGATCATTATTCATCATCTGTTGTTTTTGAGCAGATCCCCTACATCATTGGTTGAAACACGCTCTAGACCATGCCAATGCTGCCTCCATGTTTAATAAACAACCAGACAGGAATCTCAGGTTTTTCTGACATACAGGCATATCAAATGTATCTGTATGGTGATACCTGTTGTTCTTCCAATTAGTTCAGTGCTTTGTGGCACTTTATGCACTATATTTTTTCCTGTGTTCTTTCTACCACACGCCCTTTAAGACCATTTCTTGTAGGATGACTTTTCACATTGACTTTAGTGCCAGGTGACGTTGCCAGATGCCAAGAAAGCATTTGACTGGATTTGCTTCTGTCCCTTAAGGAAATGACCTTTAAGATGCAGACAGTTTTTTGGACCTTTCGCTGCATTATTCTGCCCACAACATGTCCAGTTTCTTCATACTTCTTGATGACAGTTTGAATGCATCTCAAAAGGCCAGTTAGGTTGGCAGTTACTCGCTGACAATATCCTTGCTGAAACCAAACTACAATGACGTATGTTTATGTGGCAGTGTGTCAGCTTAGCTATTCTCCCCATGAGGCACACTGGTACTGCAATTACCATCCAATATGGCAATTTTTTTTTCCAAATTTTACCCCACCTGGTTTGGCTATCTATGTGTAATTGCATTTAATCAGATGAGTTGCTGGGGATGTTTAATAACAAACCCAGTGACTTGGGGTGCTGTGATTTTCATATCACAAAATATCAGTACATTTGCAGCAAAATGCAAAGCACATTTACAAACAAATTAACTCCTGCTGCCCAAATAAATTGCGTTAAACAAAATTTGGGGTTTTCAATAGGTTCACCAGGTTCCCCATGACTAGTTTCAGAGCTACTACACCGGCACATATAGTTGCCCTGTTTTACAAAAGGTTTTTACTGTTCTAAAAATATTTCTGCTGGAGGCACGAGTTCCTGCAAATGCAAATGTGCTTCCCATGTATGAAGAAAAAAAAACGGTCCAAATCTTACTAATGTTCAAATCCATATGCTGATTATAGATTTAGATTATATAGAAATACAATTTTAATAGAAAAAACAAAACAAAAAAACCTGCAGATTATATAGTTTCTGTATTAAATATCAGGCTGAATAATCCTCTCACAGCACTGAAATTACTAGATTTCTAAATGTCAGATTTCTAGATGTCTAAATGATGTGTATCAATATGTATTTCCTGCCTGAGCAATCGAGTATCAACTTGTACATGTACATGCATGCAGATTAACAAACATTTCTTTGGAATGTTCCTCTGAAAATACCTCGGTGCATAATTTGGTGCTTCTCGCGTAGATAGGCAAGGCCTCTAAGTACCTGTGAAACAAATAAATCAATCAATTAAATAAATTGCCAAACGTTTACTGAAAGACAGATTCATTGAATGAAAGATTTCTTGCCTATGACACACTAATAATAACACTTGAAAGAGTTGAAAGTATTTTTATAAGTGAAAGTATCAGGTTGAGACGCCACAATCTGATTAGAAATCAATTCTTTACGCATTTGAATGCTTCTTCATTGTTAATCTATTATGTCTTTTTTCACTATACATAGATTTGTGTTTTGCCATTTAGTTTAGAAGCATCTAATAATTTTCCCCATCTCATATATTTCTTATTCACGCCACTGCAGGTTTATTCAAAAGCTGCTTTAGCATTTTTAAGAAATAAACCCCTGCAGAGATTACTTTCTATCCTGCATCTTAAACTACAGCTCCACATGGGTTCATGCAAGAATACGTTAGGTTTATGTCATGCTTGGTTTAGTTAATAATGACCGGAAGAGAGTGATACTTACTGCAATACTAACTTTGCCCAAGATTTCCTCTGGAATTCTTCTAGCTTCTTTTAGTACCTGATCCAGTGAGCCTCCATCCTGAAGAAAATCAACAGTTTTATTCTTCACCGCTGTTTCTCAGCTGTTACAGTTTTATTTTAGTACACTATTATTCCTCATTCCAAGGCTCCATATCAAACAAACACACAGATGTTTGTTGCTCTCCACAGCCTGAGATCTTTAAAAAACGTTTTAGAAACATACTTTTAGCACATTCAACTTCCTCTCACTCACCATATGCTCCATACAGATACTGATCTCTCCATCACTGTAGAAAGCTCCATAGAAGCCCACTATGTAGGGCGAGTTACACTCATGCAGGACCTGCAGCTCACGAATAATCTGGTTCCTGATGGCTGGTTTGATTTCCAAATGAATAAGCTAGAGTAAAATAGAGAACATGGTCAGTGGTTTCATCCAACTGGAAGCAGCAAAAAAAAAACAGAATACACGCCCAAAACATACTCTACCTTCCTGGCCATAACCAGCCTGGACGGTTTGTGGCGCACTTTGTGGACTACTCCTCCGTTCCCGGCACCCAGCTCACAAATGAGCTCAAAGTCGTCGTCTTTCAGCTCACCCACTTGAGCCTTCTGGGTGAGGAAGGCTTCGAGACGCTTCCTCTGCTGCTCATCCAGGTCCAGCTCCCCTAATTTCTTCTGCAAGGCTTCCAGGTTAGCTCTAACCACCAGGGAGGAAAAAAAAAATCACATTATGAGTTGATCTGACATGTACACTTACATGGACGTATGTGATACTTCTTTTGAGGCGTAATATTTGTGCACAATGCTGTATTGATAGTGAATCCACTGCTGTATACACTAAATGTATTTTCTGCCGCAAACATGCATGATCTGGACTAACACAGGTGTGTAGAGCATCTATACATTTCTGTACTGCTTATCCTACACAGGGTCACAGGGAACCTGGAGCCTATCCCAAGGAACTTAAATCCCATGTGGCGGACTAGAAAAAATCCCAGAACGGAGTTTTACATGTCAGTCAGTCTAGAATGCAGGTATTTGTATTGCAGGAGGAAACCGGAGTACCCTGAGGAAACACCTAAAGCACATGCACACTCAGCACACAAAGGGGCGGAGGCAGGAATCAACCCCACCCCCACCTACCCTAGGGGTACACAGCAACCTCCCTTGTGTAGAGCAAAGTGTCCATGAAGCATAGTTTAATAGTTTAAAGGGTTAGTTAGTAGAGTCTGTCATGTCTATAGCTAACCCACACTACTCAAGCTGGAAGTGATCAATCAAGTGTGTTGTAGAGCAGGAAATTGTCCTGAAAATCTTAATCTGAATTAAATTATCCAGTGTAACAGAGGTGATGTCTGAGATAATATGAGATGTTAAATACTCACTCTGAGGCAGCATCAGCGTTGGTGGACGCTTGTCCCTCTCCTGTAGGCGTTATGTTCAGTGGGACTGGTCGGGGTTTCTTCGGGGCCATGGCTCACTACTATTTTCTTTTCTTTTTTTTATTCTATTCACCAAGAAATTCACCTCCAACGAATTACCACCGGTGCAATTTCCCCTAAAATGCCGCAATATATTAATAAACTAGTAGCTGAGAAGGTTTAGTTTTCCGAGTCTGTCATGCCTCACGGAGTTCTGTCACAGTCGGCCAAGTAGGCGGATGACAAGAGGACAAGAGAAGCTGCTCCCACACGGACAGGTAAGCATTGGTCGGTCGGAAAAGCTCTTTGACAGCAAAATGGTCTAGTGTGTGAGCTGGAACAAGGTTCGAGACGAAGTCATGGCTGTGATATTTTTGTCAAAGCTCTCCCAGTAGAGACTGGAGCCTGACTCGGCGCGGCCCTGGCTCCTATAGGAAGCGTCCTCGGACAGATGACAGCTTTTAGGCCTCTGTCCTAGCACAGCTGATCCCTCTTTTTCACCGGGGGATTGCAGCATTAGATCATCCCAGGTGCTGTCTTGTCGATGCGGGACTCGTGCTCAAAATTCCGTGAAAACACTTTTAGAAATTTTGCAGTAAAAAAAAAAAAAAAAATCCGGTACAGGAAGCAGCTCTCCAACCAGGAGGAAGCTTTCTGTATCTCGCGAGAGTTTGCGAGAAGTATCGCGATAAGACAAGATGACTGGAAGCGTTGTAGTGCAGCGGGTTCAATACCGGTTCTGGTGTTGGGACGTCACCCTTTATCTCACTTTAATACCACATACATCTTCAATATAAAACCGATTTGCTTTTCTCCTTAAACCTGCTTTAGGGCTAGTCCATCACTGTAACTTCAGTAAAATGTCATTTGCACCTAGCAAGGCTACTACTAGTAGTCTACATTTCAGTATCCTGGCAGTAACTGGTAATAATAATAATAATAATAATAATAATTAAATGCTAATTTTGTCACTACCACAAGTACAACAAATGTTTTTTGTCCTTTACACATACACTAATTGCCAAAGGTTTTGGGACACCCCTCCAAATCATTGAATTCAGGTGTTGTTTGTCAGGGGTTAGACTTGGCCCCTTAGTTCCAGTGAAAGGAACTCTTAATGCTTCAGCATACCAAGACAATCTGGACAATTTCATGCTCCCAACTTTGTGGGAACAGTTTGGGGATGACCCCTTCCTGTTCCAACATGACTGCACAGCAGTGCACAAAGCAAGGTCCATAAAGACATGGATGAGGGAGTTTGGTGTGGAGGAACTTCACAGAGTCCTGACCTCAAAATGCTAGAACATCTTTGGGATGAATCAGGGTTGAGACCTTCTCGTCCAACATCAGTGCCTGACCTCACAAATGCGCTTCTAGTCGAATGGTCAAAAATTCCCATAAACACACTCCTAAACCTTGTGGAAAGGCTTCCCAGAAGAGTTGAAGCTGTTATAGCTGCAAAGGGCGGGCCAACTCCATATTACATTCATGTACATGTAAAGGCAGACGTCCCAAAACTTTTGGAATGGCTCAGATTCTCCGCTCTAATTCATCCCAAAGATGTTCTATCGGGTTGAGGTCAGGACTCTGTGCAGGCCAGTCAAGTTCCTCCACACCAAACTCCCTCATCCATGTCTTTATGGACCTTGCTTTGTGCACTGGTGTGCAGTCATGTTGGAACAGGAAGGGGTCATCCCCAAACTGTTCCCACAAAGTTGGGAGCATGAAATTGTCCAAAATGTCTTGGTATGCTGAAGCATTAAGAGTTCCTTTCACTGGAACTAAGGGGCCGAGCCCAACCCCTGAAAAACAACACCTGAATTCAATGATTTGGTGGGGTGTCCCAAAACATTTGGCAATATAGTGTAAACAAACAATGAGGTAGCTTCACAAAACTAAAATGTCACAGTAAACTATTGTCAGTGTAAACTCCTTTTTCTTGCTTGTAGTGTAGTTAGCTGTTTTACCAGAAGGGTAGCTTAGGTAGCTGTAGCTTTGCTATTTTCATCAATACTTTCTTATGCCAGCTATAATTTTGGGCGAAAGTTATTTTGTCTGTTAAGTCGACGCTGGGTTACCAAGACTTTCTGACTTTTCTTTAAGTTCACCTGGCCAGCATTGACGCAAAGTAGGCAGGGTTGTTATGAAATGAGCTCTTTTGCTAGTGTTGGCCCACTACTGGCATTGTTGTTATTAAAAATACTCCTTAAACAACACTCGGCCAGAGCTTCAAAAAGAGGGCCAATATAATCACACAAAATAGACATTGTCCAATATCAGTTTTGCTACCTGGGGTGTAGCTTGACAATTTACAATTGAAAACTATCTTTCCAAAAAAAACACTATATTCAACACCACATTTCTGACTAGGGATATCCCAAGGTTTTTTTATTACTACTCTGTTATAACACGTCTGTGTACTGGTCTATCTGAGGTAAACACACCTCCATAACTTAAATTTTAACACTAGTGAAATAACAAGCATGAGCAGGTAAATGAAATTTCCTGACATTTGTTAATGGTTTCCAAATTCAGTGCAGCTTTTTTGTATTCATTTTAAAAATGAGATATTTTAAAAGTTCTCTATAACTTTCTGGATTGGAGTAGTAGTCTTTATTTCCTCAAGTTTTCAATTTGCATTATAGACGAATCATTAAATAAATCAAATTAATTTTAGTGTAGAGATCAGCACAGCATGCTGTTGCCTCACATGTAAACATATGCAGAGTGAAAACAGCCATGCGCGAGAGAACAGGCTGTGTTATACAGAACGGTCAAAGACGATACATTTTGTTGAGGACAGATTTGCAATGTCTATGAGGACTTTGACCTGTGAAAAACCAACATACACAATACACTATATATGCTGAGTGTCTTTCTGTGGGTAGCGTGACAAAGTGAACATGCCATTGAATACATAATGTATCTTATAGAAAGCTTTCTGTTAATGATTAAAGTGCAGTGATAAAGAAATATAGAAAGGATTAGTTTGCAACAAGGATTGAATCTTTACTAAAGAAGACATGAGTGTATCCGAAACAAACCTTGTTTATTTTCTCATATATAGCAAGATAAAGAATATCATCAAGGGGTGGAGAACTAGTGACACTTAAAGAGGATACTGCTATCGAACATCACCCACAGAATCTCACAAATTGACTGAAGTTTTCAGATATTCAGAAACTTAAAAATCCGTCAACAGCCAGAAAAAGCCCCAAATGACCCCCTTTCCCTAACAAACTTGTGTTACATACTATGTGGTATTTGCATACTAGAAAATGATAGTGTTATTGTATTCACTTTTGACTTAGCAACACTCTCATGTGCCATAAAGCTTTAATAATGCTAAATTCTCTTTTGTAAAACAATGCAACAAATCCGATATCGAAAAATATCCAATACTAAAAATCCTATTTCTGAGTTTTAGTTGATTTAGTGTATATTTTCTATGTAAATTTCTATTTCTTGTGGGGCGGTGGTAGCTCAAGTGGTTAAGGCTTTGGGTCATTGACCAGAAGATCGGGGTTTAAGCCACGGCCGAACTGCCACTGTTGGTCCCTTGAGCAAGGCCCCCAACCCACCCTGCTCCAGGGGTGCTGTATCATGGCTGACCCTGCACTCTGACCCCAACCCCCAAGAATGGGATATGAGAAGAAAGAATTTCACTGTGCAGTGATGTATATGTGACAAATAAAGACAACTAAACTTACTTACAGTGCTGCATTTGGTTATATGGTTCATTGGATAGCATTGCTACCCCACTTCTCCAGGGTCCCCAGTTCAGTTTTTTGTCTATGATGACCTGTGTACGAGTGGGTTTCCACCCAGTTCTGTGGACTGGCTAATCTAAATTACCTTTAGCTGTGAATGTGTCCACATTAATGTCCTACATTGGTCTGGTGTCACTTCAAACATGCCATTTTCCCTGGCATACAGTGTTGTGTAGCTTAAAGTTAACTTATTGTTAATTGATAAAAACTGTATTTTGTGTTTGTAGCTATCAACACTTCAGCGCTAGATAATGCCATTAACTAGAAATGTTTGTTTTGCAGTAGTATTTTTTAAAACGGGAAAGCAGACTTACACAATAGCTTCCCTGTCTGAGTGGAGCATCTGGAGGAAATTTCGAGCTGGTCAGGCAAGGGAGAATTTAAAAAGGTACACACTGGTGATTTTAATGACTGGGTAAAATGTTCCACAAAGAAGCACAACTGGAACATCAGTTACTTTCAGTGAAGGTAGAATATACGTCAATCATAAAGGACATGGTAGTGATAGCAGTGCTACAAGATAGGTGCATCTCTGGACCAGCTGATCAGAAACAAGTGAACATTTACTAACTTTATGAATGAGGAATGGGGTCTACCAAGTTGATATTATGTCCCAAGCATGACATCTAGAGGAAAGATGCAGTAACTGTCCTGTTAAAAAGGTTACATCCCTCTTTCTCAGTATTTTTATTCAATGATAAGCTTCTGTTGAACTGAGCTGGCTAATTATGGTCTAGAACATTCATCCACCTTCAGGAACCACTATATCATGGTTAGGGTGGTGGCGGTGGATATCTTGGGAACACAGCCTGATGTGGGAATACCCATTCACACACATGAACACTAACCTGAGCTCAGGTACAACTAGTACAATGGTTAAAAAAAAAGATGACACTTGAAAGACAAACACTGTTTTTTAAAATCAGTTTAATTAATTGCACACATAAATGACAGTATGATGTCCTTGAACTTTTTACATGTTTTCCATTTCAACAGGGACCACCGAATACTTGATTCCACAGCCAAATCCATTGTTGAGGACATGACAGCATTTCACCGTTTTATTTCTCTCTTCTGGAAGTGGCGAAAACAAACCACTGATCTTTTTTATCCATGACCACCCACTGGAGCAAATTGGAGGCAATTCGAAAATTAATAAAATATTATTTATTGGCTTTTAATATCAACATGTAAAAAGACAAAAGAATTACATTGCAAGCCACTGCCCATGCTATCTTAAGCACTGTAATAAGAAGGGATGTCACCAGTAAGGATTCATTTCCAAACCCAAAGAACCACTTCAGGTCAAACCCCAGATTTCCAAAAAAAAAAAAAAAAAAAAAAAAAAAAAAATCACTGAGACTCAAAACTTCATCACCAACAAGAAGCAGAAAGTCATTCTTCATACAAATGAACATTTATCTATCCAATTCTCTTCTAAAATGTACATTTTTAATGTAGAATGGAAATCTACTCAAGAATCTACAAAAAAATAACATGAGAGGAAAAAAACCCATCAGTCAAAATGTGGTCCAGTTGGAGGACAAAAAACAAAAACAGGGACTACTAACGAGAACAGAATATGCCAATATGAACTCTTTTGCTTCTCTACTAAAAACCTGAAGCTGGGCATATTGTGGACAATACATGGAAGACTATATGCGACTCGCAAATCAAAATGAAAATCGAATTTCTTCACTGTTGTGGTTTTCCATTAAGACATTCCCTTGCACAGATGGAATACAGTATGGACACGGATGTTTTCAAGTTAGAATCCAAGATGATTTAAGGGGGTAGGGCGTAAAAGGTGGGGAGTAAAAAAGCAGGCCTGTCACTCGGAGCAGTGGACATTCTGCAGTGGTTTCACCTTTCCTACTCACTGATAAGAATTTGCAAACTGTGAGCCCCTTCATCTTAATATTGTACCTGATACTCCGGTATTATGGGTCGCTAATCTTGAAGTGACTTGGAGTCCAGACCAAAACATTGAGGCCCCTTTTAAGTGGTCAGCCTCCATCTCCGCCCCCCCCAGTACATGGTCATATGCTAACTCTAACTGAAGCTTGAAACACAACCCAGAGCAGGCTTCTGCGATTAAGATCAAGTCAAACTAGTTCCTCATGACATGCCCATATATCACATGACTAGCCCACAGGCAAGTGGATTACAGACTTCTGCGAGTGGATGCAGCAAAATCTCCCATCTAACCCGGTAATCAGAAGAAGCCTCCTAACCATATTTATTTCCCTTCCGAAAACTAGCACTTAGCACTGCACTCTTCTCAAACGCCTCAATATGTACAAATAATACAAATGCTATTTAAAGACAAATGATTAAAACAATAAATACAGGAATTGTGAATGTCAAAAACAAGAAATGTTGCATGTTACACTGATCACTGATTCCACATCAGGAGATTAATCCAACATACCCATCTCATGACAAGAACAAATGACATCCAACATCAATGTCTGATTCACAGGGCTCACAGTGGAAACAAAGTCTCCTATCACTTCCAAACCAAAAAGGTCCAATTAAGGGAAAAAACATGACTGACTTGAAAGAAAAACAAAACAATTGCACAATTGGGTTAGATGCCTTTAGCCCCATTGGAGTTCATGCAGTCACTGAATTTTACTTCTACAAATGATTTAAATGGCTGTTTGATTTTCTTGGCATTGTCTAGGCTTCTTTTCAGCTCCATCTCCTCCCCCTGCCTTCCACAAGGTTAAGTTCTCCTGAAAGCAGCTCCATGTACTTCACAGCCTTAGTAGCAAAGCCACAAAAGTGAGACTCAGAGACTTGCAATCATCCATTTAAGTTCAGATATAGATATATATATATATATATATATATATATATATATATATATATATATATATATATATATATATATATATATATATATATATATATATATATATATATATAGATATAGATATAGATATAGATATATAGATATATATATATATATATATCTCATTAGCTTGTACTGTACAATATTTACCCACTGGAACATCAATTTTGAAAAGTTCTCACAGTTCCACTGATGAGAGATCATATCCTTATTTCAGCTAGGAGGCAAAGCGCAGCACTCAGGACTTTGAGCAAGCCTGATAGGAAATCCATTGCTTGTGAGAAAAGTCCAGGGCTGTTTTAGTGAGATTTCTAAGGGCATGACATTATGTAGCGAATGACTTTTCTTTTTTTTTTTTTTTTTTCCAGTGTTAGAGTTTACAAAAACAAAAACAAAAAACAAATCAAGTCATGTTGTCTAGACTTTCAAGTTGTGGTCAAGTTTGCCTTTAGACTGAGGTAGGTTGTCAATTTCCATGGAACAAAAGAAAAATACAGGGGGACACAAATAAATATGAAAACCAAACCCTTAACTTCCAAATCTGACCAAACTATGCATAAATTACAGAGACGGCTGATATTTCGGCTATTGAATCCTCAATATGTTTAAATCCAATGAAAATGCCTCTGTATTAATTATCCGTTGTAAAAATTTTAATGCCTAACTTAATTTTTATTTAAACTTAACTTGTCTCTGTATATGCCATTAGCGGTTCTGACCATATATTGCTGACGACGACTCTTTTTAAGCATCTCCTCACAGAACTTGTCTATGGTGAAAGCTAAAATGCCTATGGTGACTGTGAGGCTAAGTGGTTTGGGGTGAAAACGTGTGGGGGAGATGGAAGAGAAAGAATCAAAGGTGGTTTATAACTCCTCCTTAGTTATTTAAAGGGAGAAAACAGTATTATGACGCCATGGAGAAGACAGAGGATGGCTTTAGTGGGCATCTATGGATTTCCAGTGGTGTCATGAGGATACCCACCTGCTCCAGAGGTCAACAGTTTGTGCATGTGTTTGTATGTCTATATGAGTATTTTGGGGGAACGCATTTTAGGAGAGAAAATGCTGGGACTGAGGGGATTTTTCTAGAGCTCAAACCCGAACCCATATCCCCTCTCCCTCTGTCCGTATCTGCAGCCTGGTTCAGTATGCAGTGACAAGATCTTTGTCGTAATCGTATCGGCCCCTCTTCGGTGCTGGGCTGTCCTGGCTGTCTTCTGTGTCCTCGCTGTCCCCTGCCCCCCCTCCACCCTCTTCCTCATCTGATGAGTCGTCCAGCGTAAGGTCCACCACTGCGCCTCCACCTGAAGGTCCGCTGGCACCACCTGTACCTGCAGCTGGGCCTCCCGATGCCGATCGTCCCGTCTGGCTCGTACTACTGTGTGCTGGGGAGTGGCCATTTGTCTCAGGAACGCCTGAAATAACAAAGTACTAAATTAATTCACAGGAAGTCAGCAGCTTTTCAAGTAATCTTTATATTAGGGCTGAAACAACGAATTGATCAACTCGATAATGAAAATTGTTGTCAAGTCCTCTAAGGCATGGGAGCATTTCATATTCAATTCTGCGCTACATGTCGTAACTTGCAAACTTTGCAAAGTGGGGCTTCAGTGTCACGGAAACACGACAACGATGAACGAGCACAAAGTTTAATGCAGGTTTGTCATGTGCTATATTTGTGTGCATAATGTGTTGGTCATTCACACAGAATGCGTTTCATTCCTAATTCCTTTTCCATTATTTTTAATGAATGCGATATATGAATGTGTTTGACCGCTGCGCGCGCATCTTTTGCAGTCCCTCGCGCGTCTCATGTTCAAATGATTTCTCCTTTTCCAAGCAGCGCAGCTCATCAATGTCACTCACAGAACATTGGACCAATCAGAAGGCCCCAGAGGCGGGGCAAGCGTTGCAAGCTTCGTTTACAGTAGCAGGTTGTCATGGCAACTTCATGGCACATCCTGAGCCCTTAGTGTTCTGTACTGCGCTTTTTAAAACCATTCCTAAATACTGAGTCTTGTATTTGTAAACACAAACATACCTTCTGTGTGAATGCTTTATTCTGTGCAAGTGCTTTATTCTGTGCAAGTGCTTTATCTGCAGGCTTACAGTGTCCGGTGTTTGTTGTGTAAAGAGCACTGCGTTACTCCTCATTCACAATGTAGATGATAAACTGCGCTAAAAGTTGTAGTGCAAGACCGTTAAGTACTGTCCAGTTAAAACAGTTTGATCAAAATAAACAAACAATATTTGTTTTTAATCAATATTTGTTACCAATTAAAAATAATGCAATGCAAAATTTCCTGGAAGACTGAATGGATCATTACTTGGTAGTCTAGTAGTTCTGCTTCTTTAAGAAACACAAACAGTTTGTGGTTTAAGTTTTAAAAGGTCAAAAGTTTTCTGCTTAAAAGCTGGAAAAAAAACATTGTGGTGGTGTAAAGTTTTAGTTTTACGTTCATATTTGTAACACCCAATGTGTAAATTTAACCTGAAATAAAAAAGGAATTAAAAAATGTGGCGTTTTTATCCGATTCATCTAAATTTTATATAATATAATATAATAATAATAATAATTATATATATATATATATATATATACACACACACACACACACGGTACTAATAGCATTTAGATGCTAATTGCATCAATTAGATGCAGCAATAAATTAAACAGATTGGACCCTGCCCTTGTGAGTTAAAGTTTTAAAGAGGTGATACTAATTTCTAATACAGTTTTTAGACTGAAATGGGGACATTACTTTGTTTAGAGATGTTTCTCTATTATCAAAAGGTTAAGAATTCAATTCCCACCAACAACCTAAACCCTCAACTGTTGCAGGCTGATCAAGTACTCGGAGCTTGGCTTCCTTTTCATCTAGGATAATGCAAAAAAACAAAACAAAACAAAAAAAAAATACTGTAAGCCAGTCATGGCTCAGTAATTTAAGTTCTGCTCTTGTGATCGGAATGCTGAGAATAAACCTTTACCCTGAATTAGGATAAAAACGTCTACAAAAGTCAGGTTCTGCTTTAGACACAAAGGAAAGTCTTACATATATCCACAACCGGATACTCCGGAGTGTGGTTATTTTCCCGCTCCCTGTCTTTTTCTTTGTCGTCTCTGATTGGTCTCCATGAGCCATCAGTCAAATACTCGATCTCTTCCACATCTTCGGTCTCCTTCAGGATCTCGGAGAGCAATCTGAACCAGGGAAAAAAAAGTAGCTTTTAATTAAGTGTCTCAGCTTGTAGAGTAGGAAATAAATCATTAGCAACACCATCAGCTTACCCATCGATGGTGAGCAGCTCAAAGGGAGCAGGTTTATCACATACAGGGCAGGTCCATGTGGGTTTCTTCTCGTTCATTTGCAAGAAGAAGACGGCATCGAAACACTGCAAGTGAGCGCAGGTGAGCGCCCGGCACGGCACTCCCAGACGCATCTTCACCAGCTGACGGGACACAGGGATGGTGAGCATCATATATACTTCTCCAAAGAAAATATTTGGAAAATGGTCGAACCACTTAAAATTAGCTTCTTTCAACACAGCTCATGTTTCCCAAAAGCATTCATTTATATTATTAAGCCAGTGAGAAAGATGAGCACTGATCTGATTTCAGTATTTTATTAACTAATATTCAAATGTGTCAGATGTTAAACATTTAATTAATATCCCTTTTTATATTTGTATGACATTTTACAGTGTAATGTAGATTAAAGCTTTCTGAATTACACACTCCTTCTTAGCTACGTTTTAGGAAAAAGGATGCCAAAGTCTAAAATATAAAGAAGCCAGATCCACTGTAGGGCAAGAGCACAGTACTTGTGTAATTATATGATTATTACACATTCTAAATATCTTTAAACATACAAAGGGCAACTTCAAGTCTCTAATTACTACATTCAAAAAAATATAAGAATTAAATAGGTTTGATAGCTGCAGTTCAACTCATTATGTTTTGGGAGATGAAATGAAAAGAATGACTGAATGAATGAAGGACAAAGACTTACTGGGCAGATCAGAGACACTCTCAGTCCTGTAGTGGCGATCTCACTCTCTGGATCGAAACGCAGTTTGTCTTGAACTAGAGAAAGCACAGTTCAATCCAGGAGCCATTTTATTTATCAGACTTTTAGCCATAAGTAACCAAACACAATCTGCTGTATTTATATGTAAATAAAGCTTCTAGTTGTGATGACTTACTGCGTTCACGACATCGCTCAGCACTCTCCACTGAGCAGTGCTTGAGCTGGTTAAAGAGCTCTGCAGATGTGAAGACCCTCACCAGGTACACAGCCACCGAATACCGCTGCAGTTAGGAAACATGTCAATGTAGGAGCATTGGGGTACATTTTCACTTTGATTAATTCATGCATGTCCATAGACCTAGATTCACATTGAGAGATGTTTCTAGACCAAACATATTAATAATCAATAGCTAAGAAATTTCAATTCATTTCCATTCTCACTGAAGTATATCCAACTACATTTGTGACTCGGGTACACGGCAAGTATTCCTAGGATGTTTTTATGTCTTTATGTTATACCTTTCCAAAGTTGCCCCATGTGATGGTGACTCTGTTGGTGGCTGTCGAAAGATGAAGCCAGGGGGTGATGTTTATAGGGCGACAAGGACGACGAGGTTCCACCCCTGGTTTATTGGAAGGATAATAACCCTGAAAGAGAAGTAACAGAGAGAAAATTAGCAACGGTGCAAAAAGAAAAATGTGTGTCATTAATATAAATGAGGCTTTTTGAATAGACTCAGTAGTGTGTAATAAATCTAGGCGTCCTCATTAAAATTCATGCCAACAAACCAAATGATGAGAATTTATCTTCCTACTATAAGCATTATTGTCTAAAGCATGAATCCAAAACCAGCTGGTAGGCAAGTATTAAATATCATTCCTTCGATATCAGCCACTGGGCAATACCAAGTAACCAAATTCATAGATGCGATATAAATCTACTTACGGGAACATGACAGTAGGACTGATTCACTTTGACAGCAATATTGGGAGGGTACTGATCCTCCTGAACACCAATGGAGTCAGTGTAACAGATTCTGAAAAAAAGGTTGAACATTAAAATCTGCTTCACATAATTGGGAAAAAAAAAAAAAGACACATTTGAGTCTCTCTTCACCAGATTCTTGTATACAAATTGCTGAGTTAGCCAGATAGGATTGTTAAATTTACTGGATTTGATACTGGATTTGTCTGTTTGTAACAAGACGAAAGAACAGGAGCAGACAAATGATGAATTCAAATATATAAATAAAATTATTTTGCTGGCAGGGCTTGCGTCTGGTTCGAGAGAAACGTCACTGAAAATCAATACTGACTGACCACCTTTAATCTTTGATTAAATATTTCTTTATTAATGGGAGTGGTCTCTTTCAGGATGACTCCGCCCCCTCCTATAGGACATAAGTGCTCACTGAATGGCTTGATAAGGATGAAAGTTGTATGCGAAGGGCTTTGCTGTCACCAGATCTCAACCCAATTAAACGCCTGTGAGTGATTTGCAGTGTGTTAGACAGCTATTTCCTTCACCAGTATAAAAAAAAAAAAAAAACCCAGGACTAACTATTTTGGTGGCCCAAAACCTTAATATGACACTTTGGGTTTCTGCGCGTGCGTGTATGTATACATATACAAACACAAAATATGGCAGCTTTGGATTTGATAAATGACACAAAGGACGAATTTACCGTAACAACACTTTTAAAAAGTCTGACAGACTTACCTAAGGACCACCTGGACTGATTTAACTCCCGGGCGAAGTTCACTAAGGACACAAGCAGATAAAAGTTAGCCGTCATTCCATTTTATATGTTAATTAAGTAAATAAGTAAATGTGTTTACAGAGAATAAATATTCTAAACCATGTGAGAGAACAGATCAGCTTTTGCAGTAGTCTTTCCCATTTCTGAAGATATATGCTTGCAGCAAAAACTTAATTTTGCTCAGTTTTGTCAGTGTTTGTCACCTCCCTTTGTATTCCTGATTTTGATGTGAATATATTAAAAAAGCAGTGCCACCAAGAAATGTGATCATGAGTCATCTGGTGTTAGTTGTGGTGTATGCGATGCAGTCAGACAAAAACCAAGTGTGCAAACACTTAAACCCTTAAAGCGACAATAGAGAGAATGTTGAGCACAAATAGAATTTTGTTCTGGACGCAGGAAGTCAAGGATCTGAACATTTACTTCTTCTACTCACCTGGAGTTTCGGATCTGGTCTATTTGGCTCTGTGTCAGTTCAAAAACACACTGACTATCCTGTAGTTTCTCACTATTCTGCGCAACTGCAAAGTATAGCAGAGAGAAGAGAATTAACTGTTAGCTTCTAATTATTAAAAGGTAAACGACGGAAACTAGCTTGACTTTGTGAATCGATAGGACATACTTAGCTCTGTAGGTGGCAACAATGTTTCTAGGTTGTGGTAGAAGGGCAAGGGCACTAATTTAACTTCAGCTGCTGGTGGAGCAGCCAGCTTGGGCATGCCATTGAGGTAGTCTGTGCCCTGGGCTGTGTTTCGTGGAGACGAGTTGATTGTTGGGTAGGACACTGCTGGTATTCCCTCCGGGCGACGGGCAGCCAACCACCCGGGGGCTTTGGGAAAGCGTGTTTCATAGAGCTGCCGGACGTTCTTCAGCAGCTCCGGGCTGTATTCTGTCTGTACCAGTCTCAAAGCTCGGCCCACCAAGTCCTGCTTTAACCCGCTTTTACTGCGGCCCATAGAGGCCAGCAGTGTCTGCAGATCAGACACCCGGAAACTCTTCACCATGTTCTAGGCACAGAAGTGAAACGAGAGTGCAGAGAAGGAGAAGGAGAAGAGACAGAAAACAAACAAATCAATTAAAAGGATTGTTTCTAAAAACAGGGGGATTCCTCAAAAGCTCAGCTATTGATCTGATCCCATGCAAAAAGCCTACAATCCCTAATGTTTACCTATCTTTTTTTTCTTTCTTTTTTTTTACATGAATGCTACTAATACGAAATCAGTATTTACAACAAGTCATTTTCTTCTTGCTTGCAAACAAGTAAAGCTCTGCCACATTACTTACACTCAGAGGACAACTGCAAAATGTCAGTGTCCAACTGCACATAATTACCTACAAGCTCAAGCATTTTTTAAATACAACGAATGCACGCGATTAACTTAAACACTTTCCACTAGTTATGGCGAATCACGAATATTAACCCTGGTTGTATTTTGCACAATAGTAAGTGATGAGGACCAGTGAAGGGAGGCACCGGCACACAGCTCCACACCACAGTCATTTATTAGCTTTACTTCTGTTCCTGACGTCGGGATGTTCAATAGCAGTGACAGGGCTATGTGTTGTATTTATGATTAAAATTGGTGATCTGTTTTGAAATAAGAAAAGTGACCCTGTCTCCTCAGTGGGGCGCCTACTTTGTGAGCTGGTGTTTTTAACAGTCCCATCATTCATTTCTACCAACGTTAGCCTGTAGCGGCTAACCTTAGCTACGTCCAGACACCAGTGCCAACCGCAGTTTATGGGGTACCTACTAGAAGCAATTAGTTCAACTGAACCCCATGCTCTTTATCAGCTCCTGTCGTATTCAAATACATGACAACCGGTCTCTCTCGGTCTCGGGGAGCTTTTATTTTTCCGCACTAAAAAATAGCTCCATCTACTTACCATCGCTTCTACCAGTTCGGCCGCCATCTTCACAAAGCAGCACCGCGAGAGCCTAAGGGGAAAGGCGGCAGCGCACCAATGAAAAGCGCAGGAACGCTTCTGTAAGAGTGCCGCTCACCCAATCAGCGCTGTTCTCCGCTCCAAAATGGGCGGTGCCTATGCGAAACAGGCGGGCTGCGAAGATTTAAAACGACAGTACAGTTGAAAAAAAGCGAGCGATTCCAGTCAGGTCTACCCTTCCTAATAGGCCTCTGATTCTTGTAAACATATACAGTGATGTCTGAACCTCATGGTCTTACTGGCCCGGTTTTAATAGTCTGGTTTTACAACGAAACTCGGTATATTTTCAATCCAGACTTCGCCATGACTACCGGGCTTTGCGCTTGAAGTGGAAAGGAGCGCGTGGCTCCGGCAAGTCCGCTCCGTACAAAGAAATCCATTTCATAAGTTTCACAAAGCCAAGCCTGAAGAGATAAAATGCTTTTGTTTTAGTTTTTATCTCCAATAGGTATTTTAGATGACGATATTTATATAACCAATGAGATATTCGTGGATAAAAGACGTTATTGTCGCATTATAGGATTAGTAATAACACAGATGATCGAGGCTTCTGCGAAAGAAAGTGGAAAAAACAACAGCCTGGGAAAAATCAATTTTCTCCATTCCTCACTGAACTCCATGTCATGTTTTACTTGTCTGGTGGATGTGGTGGGGGATGGGAGGGCATGGAATTGTACAGAAAAACGTTTTGTGTGGAAGAATCAGAGCTGTGCATTGATTGGAAATAAGCTGATATAATAACAATAAAAGCATCCACTGCAATGTATCTGTACGCAAGATTAAAAATATATAGGATTGATTACCAATTAGCTGACAGCCTGAACATATTTTGCAAAGACAGCTTTATATTTCGATTTATATAACGCAGTTGTTTTGTATTTGGTAGAAATGATGTTTCTTTTAGCTGTGGGCACGTGATTTTGTTGTTTTTGGAGTTAATTACTGACAGCGTCTCCTTCAGGAACTGTGTGGATTTTTCTATTTTTATTCATGACATTCACTTTCTGATGGAAAACACTAGGGGGAGCTGTTGTGCTGTGCTTCAGAAATGTAGACCATAATACACAATAATGTTTGTATGTGTGTTTGTGTGTGTGTGTGTGTGTGTGTGTGTGTGTGTGTAGTATATTCACTATTGTATCACAATTAACACCTGTATATCTACATATTCATGCAGTAATATACACTGTATTGGCAAAAGATTTGGGACATTTGCCTTTACATGCACATGAATGTAATATGGAGTTGGCCCACCCTTTGCAGCTATAACAGCTTCAACTCTTCTGGGAAGCCTTTCCACGAGGTTTAGGAGTGTGTTTATGGGAATTTTTGACCATTCCACTAGAAGCACATTTGTGAGGTCAGGCACTGATGCTGGACGAGAAGGTCTGGCTCACAGTCTCCGCTCTAATTCATCTCAAAGGTGTTCTATCAGGTTGAGGTCAGGACTCTATGAAGTTCCTCCACACCAAACTCCCTCATCCATGTCTTTATGGACCTTGCTTTGTGCACTGGTGTTCAGTCATGTTGGAACAAGAAGGGGTCATCCCCAAACTGTTCCCACAAAGTTGGGAGCATGAAATTGTCCAAAATGTCTTGGCATGCTGAAGCATTAAGAGTTCCTTTCACTGGAACTAAGGGGCCGAGCCCAACCCCTGACAAACAACACCTGAATTCAATGATTTGGAGGGGTGTCCCAAAACCTTTTCACAATATAGTGTATTTGCAACAGTGCAATGCAAAAATCGTTCAGGTAGAGGCCAGAGGCTTGAAGTAATGTTCACATCAACCATCAGAATGGGACAAACTGTGATCTGTGTGATTTTGACCATGGAATGATTGTTGAAGCCAGACAGGCTGATTTGAGTATTTCTATAACTGATGATCTAGGATTTTTCTCTAGAGTTTAATGGTACAATAAAAATGAAAACCTGCAGTGAGTGGCAGTTCTGTTAACAGAAATGCCCTGTTGGTGAAAGAGGTCAACAGAATGGCCAGACTGTTTCAAGCTGAAAATAATAAGGCTACAGTAACTCATTTAACCACTACACTTATAAACTTGTACACACTTGTGTGTGTACACTTGTGGTGAGTCAAAAAGGTTGTAAGGCTGGCACCAGCTGCAGGAATCTGAGGACCCATCCTTCCTTGTGTCAACAGTCCTAGCTGGTGGAGGTAGAGTTTGAAGTGGCATAATGTGGGCAATGTTTTCTTGGTATACTTTAGGTCAATCTTATCAGACTATTTGTTTTATTATATATGTATATAATATACACTAATCAGGCATAACTTTATGACCACATGCCTAATATTTTGTTCGTCCTCCTTTTGCTGCTAAAACAGCCCTGGCAGGTCATACACTGTGTATTCTGACACCTTTCTATCAGAACCAGCATTAACTTCTTCAGCAATTTGAGCAACAGTAGCTTGTCTGTTGGATCGGATCACACGGGCCAGCCTTCACTCCCCACATGCATCAAATGAGCCTTGGCCGCAGATGACCCTGTCACGAGTTCACCACTGTTCCTTCCTTGGAACACTTTTGATAGATACTGACCACTGCAGACCGGGAACACCCCACGAGAGCTGCAGTTCTGGAGATGCTCTGATCCAGTGGTCTAGCCATCACAATTTGGCCCTTGTCAAACTCTCTCAAATCCTTACGCTTGCCCATTTTTCCTGCTTCTAACACATCAACTTTGAGGACAAAATGTTCACTTGCTGCCTGATATATCCCACCCACTAACAGGTGCCATGATGAGGAGATAATCTATTCAATTCACCTGTCATAATGTTATGCCTGATCAGGTATAAGGTAATATATTAATCAATGCATAACACGTATCTTAGAAGCAATGCTCAATCATACAACAGTCTAGGTGACCATCATCATGCCATAAAGATTTGTATTTTGCATGTATTCATTTGTCAGCAGCTCCTCACTGAGCAGTTGGCAGATAAGGGTCTTGCTTAAGGATTCAACAGTTTTAACTCAAAACTTTAACCACTGAGTCACTCTATTTTCTTAGCCATAGGTTACACAATAAATCCTCTGTCTGAACTTGTTGAGAATAACAAACCAAAATCATACTTCCAAAGCATTCAAAAGGAATGTTTTTATTAAATTGCCACAAGTTAGTAATCTATGTAAGACATTTTACACATTCATAATTATATCAAATCATAATTAATGGCATTAATTATGTTAATCAACAAAAGATCAAGTTCTGCTCTTGTAATCCTTCAAACCTAGGTTTACATTTCCACTCTGTAAACATAATGCTCCTAGGAAGCATAGGAACATTGCACAGTTAAGAATATTAGACAGCTGCAACACCAGCTGGAGGAATGGATTTCTGATCAACTGAGCACTGCAATAAAATAAAAAAAGAAAAGAAAAGAAAAGAAAAGGTTGTCTGACAGCAGATATTAGGAACATTACTGATCAAATAAATTCTGGCTAAACGGATATCCACTCACAAAACTGAAAAACATTTGACAACCAATCTTTTTTTTTTTAACATGCTAAATAGAATAAAAGTTCATTCTGTACACATGCTAGATATAATTGAGAAGCAGAAATTCACAGCAGAGAGAAAAGTGGAAAAAGATGAAATGTTCTTGGCAAGCTAAAAAAAAAGCATGCATCTCCTATGCACATCTTCTGTGAATTAAAAGGCCAGAAAAATAAATCCACGCATCAATTTCCGACAAATCAAAAGAAGATACACTTTAAAATCATTGGGGGAAAAAAAATGGAATCATGGTAATGGATTGTATTCTTATGTAAGGCATCATTTGGCAAAATAAATGTCAGTTTTGCGATTGAACGTATTACACTTCTTACATTCAGAGTGAAAGGCTCTGGACAAGCTGCCACTACTTTAAGTGTGACCAGCATCCATCCAATCGATTGCATTTGTACAGTAATATTACGTACATCAATCGGAATGTGATTGAGATGTTTCTTACTAAGCCACCTCTGTGATGCAGTTCGTAAACAAATATGCAGTGGAGCTTTTGAGTCCAGTGGAGTTTTTTTTATGCATCAACGCTTCACAGTCATGCTGTTCACACAAGAGGCATGAGATGAATAATGTGCAAGGAAAAAGGAGCATTCTGGCTCCATCTGGAGTCTGTAGCGTTTTATCACCATGGCCTGTTTTCTGGGTAGCTTGGCACAGAAGCAGGGTACTGGGGGAGACTGGGGCCGGTCTCTGCAATGGCATTAAAGCCGGCTTCTCTCACAGGGGCACTCTTCCACACCCCGGTGCTCCATTCTTCCTGGGCACGCTGAAGGCTTCCTCCACCACCGCGGTATAACCTGTGAATCTGAAATGAAGAAGACCAATGTGTAATATTTAGCCTAATTCTACACACTGTCCACCACACCTGACCAAAACCATAACCTAGGGTTATTCAAGTGAAATCTGTAAAGATTTTTCAGCAGAAGAGTTTTGGAACTGTTATTAAAGATCTTTTCGAGTGACTGCTAGCTTCTCTTGTACCATAGCATATTACTACAAACAGCTGTCATGACAGGGATGTTTAGAGTCTTTGCTAAAGCTCTGTATTTTTTTTCCAATCAAATGTTGTTCAATAATTTTAGAAAGAACTTTATAAAGCTTCTTCACCTTCACCATGATTGCTCCTTAGTGAGTAAAATAACACTTTTAGCCGCATTTATTTCTAAACGTTTAACATATGTTTGTTTACAATTATGAATATATACTTTTTTAATACATATACACTTTATACACATGCACCCGTCTATCCACGTGATGTAAAAGTAAACGTGATTCATCAGATCAGGCCACCTTCTTCCATTGCTTCGTGGTCCAGTTCTGATGCTCACATACCCATTGTTGGCGCTTTGAGCGGTACACAGGGGTCAGCATGGGCACCCTGACTGGTCTGCGGCTATGCAGCCCCATACACAACAAACTGTGATGCACTGTGTATTCTGACACCTTTCTATCAGAACCAGCATTAACTTCTTCAGCAATTTGAGCAACAGTAGCTCGTCTGTTGAATCGGTCAGCCTTCCCTCCCCACGTGCATCAATGAGCCTTGGCCATCCATGACCCTGTTGCCGGTTCACCACTGTTCCTTCCTTGTTCTACTTTTGATAGATACTGACCACTGCAGACCGGGAACACCCCACAAGAGCTGCAGTTTTGGAGATGCTCTGATCCAGTCCTGCTTCTAACACATCAACTTTGTGAACAAAATGTTCACATGCTGCCTAATATATCCCACCCACTAACAGGTGCCATGATGAGGAGATCATCAGTGTTATTCACTTCACCTCTCAGTGCTCATAATGTTATGGCTGATCGTTGTACACTAGAAGTATGTTAAATAGCAAAAACTGAAGGATCAGAATACTCATTTCCCTTCGCTGTATATGAAGCGATGCATTTACTCAGTGAACAGATTACAATAGAGATAGAGTTCAACAGCACAGTTGAACATTAAACAGTGCAGGGCTTTTAATATCATGACCTTTCAATCAGTAACCCACTTATAACCACCGTGTCCCATTTAAAAATGTTAGAAATGTACACAGAAAGATATCTGACATTGAGGAAAAAAAACTGCTCTGCAATTCCCATTTAGGGCCATTCCTATTACTCAAATACAAGATAGCATTTACATGTAGCTTGTAGGTATACGCATGGTTTGTTGTTAAACTGGTATGAAATGTTACTGTCATACTCACCCTGATCAGAACCAGTCCCATAAGCACAGTGTCTATAGTGAAGAGTATAGCGGAGAATAGCATAACCACTGCAGAGCCCACATTACTGCTGAAAAACATCACCGTTGCAATCCAGCCACTAGAGTGATTTGTGGGGAGGAAAAGAAAAACAGAGTTAGCCATTACCATGAACTGTTTCTCACATGAGCAGCTCCACACCCAATCATGTGATGATGATGATGATGATGATGACACTCAGATTTCAAAGTTCTGTCATCCAGAAGGCTTTATAAACTTTGAACTGAAGTAATTTATCAAAAACAAAATCAGGCCAAAAAAAAAAAAAAAAAATGAAATGTATAGTAAGCATGTTAAAGGTGCTGTTGAAAAATGATATCAGTTTGCATCTCTCCTTCTGTTCATGATATGAATATTCTAGCTGTTGAATTCTGTCAGCTGTATTATTCAGCCCCTTGTAGCCCACGTGGATTACATCAAATCATATTATATCCACGTGGAAAACATCTTTTGTTTTTAAGGAACATTTTATTTATTTACAATAGGGCTTTTCATTCTGTGTCAATGTGCGAGATCTCGGAAACTCTGAAATGAGATGGAGATAATATCACATAGCAAATATGCACAGCAGTCTGGCAAAAAAAACAAAAAAACAACAGATGTTACTGTTGCTAAATGCTGATAAACATACATTTATTTCCTTTTTAGAACTTGTCTATGCTTCCTGCCTAAAGGTGTACTCCAATCAGGCATAACATTATGACCACAGACGTGAAGACCGCTGATGATCTCCTCATCATGGCACCTGTTTGTGGGTGGGATATATTAGGCAGCAAGTGAACATTTTGTCCTCAAAGTTGATGTGTTAGAAGCAGGAAAAATGGACAAGCGTAAGGATTTGAACAAGTTTGACAAGGACCAAATTGTGATGGCTAGAAGACTAGATCAGAGCATGTCCAAAACTGCAGCTCTTGTGGGGTGTTCCCGGTCTGCAGTGGTCAGTATCTATCAAACGTGTTCCAATGAAGGAACAGTGATGAACCGGAGACGGGGTCATGGGCGGCCAAGGCTCACTGATACACGTGGGGAGCGAAGGCTGGCCTGTGTGATCCGATCCAACAGACGAGCTACTGTTGCTCAAACTGCTGAAGAAGTTAATGCTGTTTCTGATAGAAAGGTGTCAGAATACACAGTGCATGATGGGTCAGGGGGACCAACACAATATTAGGCCATTATAATGTTATGTCTGGTTGGTGTATATGACCTCACTTCTCGCTAGCTAAGTGTGAATTCCTCATAAACTGAATGTCTGGCTTTGATTAAGTTGCTGGATAGTTACATGTTATTTGTGCTAAAATACTTAACCTTTTTCTGGCTGAGATACATATCAAAAAGAAGATTTCAATTCAGATTTCAGTTTAGGAAATCCAGTGTTTGGAATTCACCAACAGAAAAAATGTCCAACTTTCAGCATGTTGGGTTAGGAATTCAATTATATTTCACATCAAGTTTAGTCAACCTTGAGCCACTCTCTGAAATCACTGCTAATAATCTGTAAAGCATTTCGGCCTGTATTCGCTCCTATTCCTTGTCAGACTTCATCAAACCTGATGAGTCACAATCCACCAGTGCAACATGGTTAGGAAACAAAAGGGCAACAATGCATATTAACTGAAACTTCCCTAAAAACGGCAGTGAGTGAGAAGTATGAACAGTCACAGCATACTTTGAATAAAAATTGCAAATGTCTGTCTTAATGTGGATGATACGCACCATGCACCCCAGTTGTTTATTCCCAGGGCCTGAATGAGAGCAAGAACACACTGAAGGAAGAAAATGAAGAAGAACGCCATGAAGTTAAATGAACTGTCAGCCCTGTGGAAAGAGAGAAGAAAAACCTTTTTAAATGCTCATTTGACTGGTCAAATATTAGTCTTCTTACTTCTCTCTGGAGTGTCTTACCTAAATGCCTTGTAAAGGGGCCTGAACCAGCAGGTGTAACTGCAGGGACTGAACAGGATGAGCCATAGGAGACCAAGCCCGATGTTTACTGCACTGCCTCCGCCTGCCGTCCAGGCTATGCAAGACACCAGGTTGACGCAGAGTGTAATCGAGTACACTATGAAAACAAAAATATCAATCATCAGAGAAGTTTTTACACAGACGTGTACGATTTAGTTTGGCCAGTGGATTGTATGAAAATGACACCACTTACACATCCAAAGCTTGTAAACTTGGTGAACAATCTGACAGTGAGGCTGGGGGATTTCCTCATCAATATTTTGGTAGAAACATGGCTTAATGCGCAAAGCCTTGGGAAGAGGTGGGAAGTTGTTGACTCGCTCTGAAGAAGACAAAGAGATTGACCGATTTTAACAGACGAACTACATTTTGCTGCTACTGTAGTGCAACAACCACTGGGGTTTCGGGATAATCTATATTCTACATGGCATGTAATACGAGACTAGAAGTCTAGAAGTGGCAAATGCCAATGAATTTAATTGAGAATATCTTTTATTTCATTTTCTGTATTTTATTTTTGATATACAAGGTATTTGTGTCTTTAACTAAAGGGCTGTTAAAAATATCTCAATATTCATTTCAGGGGTATTTGAAAGTGTGTTTGAAAGTATAATGTTGTATATTACTCACCTGTCATTGTCAGGTCTCTGCTAGATATCAGAAAGGGAAAGGGGGGAAAAAAGAAAAACAAACATGAACAAAATCATAGCAGCAGAAATGCAGAGTCAGTACATTACTCTCAGCTCACTGCATTACTCTCAGCTCAATACATTACTCTCAGCTCACTGCATTACTCTCAGCTCACTGCATTACTCTGAGATCAGTACATTACTATCAGCTCAGTACATTACTCTCAGCTCACTGCATTACTCTCAGCTCACTGCATTACTCTCAGCTCATTGCATTACTCTCAGCTCACTGCATTACTCTGAGATCAGTACATTACTATCAGCTCAGTACATTACTCTCAGCTCACTGCATTACTCTGAGATCAGTACATTACTATCAGCTCAGTACATTACTCTCAGCTCACTGCATTACTCTGAGATCAGTACATTACTATCAGCTCAGTACATTACTCTGAGATCAGTACATTACTATCAGCTCACTGCATTACTCTGAGATCAGTACATTACTATCAGCTCACTGCATTACTCTCAGCTCACTACATTTCTATCAGCTCAGTACATTACTCTCAGCTCACTGCATTACTCTGAGATCAGTACATTACTATCAGCTCAGTACATTACTCTCAGCTCACTGCATTACTCTGAGATCAGTACATTACTATCAGCTCAGTACATTACTCTCAGCTCACTGCATTACTCTGAGATCAGTACATTACTATCAGCTCAGTACATTACTCTCAGCTCACTGCATTACTCTGAGATCAGTACATTACTATCAGCTCAGTACATTACTCTGAGATCACTACATTACTATCAGCTCAGTACATTACTCTGAGATCACTACATTACTATCAGCTCAGTACATTACTCTCAGCTCACTGCATTACTCTGAGATCAGTACATTACTATCAGCTCAGTACATTACTCTCAGCTCACTACATTACTATCAGCTCAGTACATTACTCTCAGCTCACTGCATTACTCTGAGATCACTACATTACTATCAGCTCAGTACATTACTCTCAGCTCACTACATTTCTATCAGCTCAGTACATTACTATCAGCTCACTGCATTACTCTGAGATCAGTACATTACTATCAGCTCACTGCATTACTCTGAGATCACTACATTACTCTCAGCTCACTACATTTCTATCAGCTCAGTACATTACTATCAGCTCACTGCATTACTCTGAGATCAGTACATTACTATCAGCTCACTGCATTACTCTGAGATCAGTACATTACTCTCAGCTCACTGCATTACTCTGAGATCAGTACATTTCTATCAGCTCAGTACATTACTATCAGCTCACTGCATTACTCTGAGATCAGTACATTACTATCAGCTCACTGCATTACTCTGAGATCAGTACATTTCTATCAGCTCAGTACATTACTATCAGCTCACTGCATTACTCTGAGATCAGTACATTACTATCAGCTCACTGCATTACTCTGAGATCAGTACATTACTATCAGCTCACTGCATTACTCTGAGATCAGTACATTACTATCAGCTCACTGCATTACTCTGAGATCAGTACATTACTATCAGCTCACTGCATTACTCTGAGATCAGTACATTACTCTCAGCTCACTGCATTACTCTGAGATCAGTACATTTCTATCAGCTCAGTACATTACTATCAGCTCACTGCATTACTCTGAGATCAGTACATTACTATCAGCTCACTGCATTACTCTGAGATCAGTACATTACTATCAGCTCACTGCATTACTCTGAGATCAGTACATTACTATCAGCTTACTGTATTAAAATCAGCTCAGTACATTACTCTGAGATCAGTACATTACTATCAGCTCACTGCATTACTCTGAGATCAGTACATTACTATCAGCTTACTGTATTAAAATCAGCTCAGTACATTACTCTGAGATCAGTACATTACTATCAGCTTACTGTATTAAAATCAGCTCAGTACATTACTCTGAGATCAGTACATTACTATCAGCTCACTGCATTACTCTGAGATCAGTACATTACTATCAGCTTACTGTATTAAAATCAGCTCAGTACATTACTCTGAGATCAGTACATTACTATCAGCTCACTGCATTACTCTGAGATCAGTACATTACTATCAGCTTACTGTATTAAAATCAGCTCAGTACATTACTCTGAGATCAGTACATTACTATCAGCTCACTGCATTACTCTGAGATCAGTACATTACTATCAGCTTACTGTATTAAAATCAGCTCAGTACATTACTCTGAGATCAGTACATTACTATCAGCTCAGTACTCTCATCTGGGATGAACTTAACAGCAGCGACACACACTTCAGGTCTGTGTACACCAAACAAGCTTTAGATAAACAAAACAAAAATGTAAACTGAGGATCTAGACAGAACCTGCACGGTATTTATGTTTATGAGTAGGAGGCTAACTCCGAGACATGATCCTCAGCTAAACAAGTTCAAGCACTCAACTAAAAGTCATTCAGGTTCTCGAGCACATTTCAGATAGCTGTGCATGTCAATTAATTAACAGATAAACGTTCGTCCACTTTTTTTTAACGAAATAACCTTTTATGAATTGAACAGATAACGAAAAGATAATACCTACTTGTAGAAAAATTAACTTTGATATAGATGTGGCGTGAATGCTGGCGGTCCAGAGAATAACGGGAAACGGATGACCCATGGGGCTTCTGGGAAATTGTAGTTCTTATAGAGGTCTATTCAGCACTCGCTTTAACTACAACTGACTGCAGAGAACTACATTTCCCAAGCCACGATGCATGAAAGGGTGTACGCTGGAAAACCTGTGACTACCAAGGAAGCTAGAGGGGGTTTCTATGCTAAAAGTTTTCCATGTACTGTCAATAAATTTACGTTTACATGTAGGTTTCTTTCTTTGTTTGCATCAGGTTGAGAATGCTATACCGCTACCGGATACATATAAACAGTTATATAAAGCGTAAAACGATCAGACAGCGTTCATGATTCTGCACCTAAGTGGCTCTGTGTGTGGGGGGTGGGGTGTTTCAGTGGCCCAAAATTATCCTTGTTTAACTTGAGATAGATTTATTTACTTGTCTTGCTCAGACAACAAAATTGTTAAAAAGTATCAAATCATCATCATTTTCAATAATCACTTTATTTTGGGTCATGGTGGATTCAGAGCACTGAGCACAAGACCTTTAATGGGACGCCATTTCATCGCAGGGCATCTCTCTCTCTCTCTCTCTCTCTCTCTCTCTCTCGTACTCTTTTATTGACATACACCGTTGGCTAGAATTTTCGAAGGTTCTAAACTTGTCATGATTTGTATATTACACATATTTCTGATGCATAAAATAATGCTAAAGTTAATTCAAACAATTCATATCTACGATATTGCCAAA